>NC_067402.1:28741400-28891400 GCF_016432865.1 Antechinus flavipes
GGAACACTTCTTAGAACCAAGTGACCCTGGGCAAGTCACTTATTGCCTCAGCTATATATATATATAATAGAAGGCCCAGGAGACTTACCTAGGGAATGAACCAGACACAGAGATAAGCCTCCTCGCAGTTCACACACTTTATGCAAACGACTGCCAGGAAAGCACGGTAGGTACCTGAAGCAGGGTACCTATTCCCCCACACCTGGTTAAGGTGAGTTAATTTTCTGGCGTGTCATTTCTAAGTGGACAATGAAAAGGCCGCCTCCAGCCCAGCCCAGGCCCTCCAGTGCAAGGGCAGAGCTGGAAGGGCAGTCACAACTGTCATCCGGCTCCAGGCCCCTGGAAACCCGGAAGTTTCAGGACTCACCCCAGACGAGCTGGCTGGGGGTGACCCGGGGTCTTCCCGCGCAAAGTCCCGCTCACCACCAGTCCTAATTAGTGGCCCAGCAAACCCCACGTCAGGCTTGCTTGAAAAGCCTCAACAAACTAGACACAAGTTGGTCAGGAAACCTTGGGCTTGGGGTCTTTTCTTTACCAGCAGCAGAGGGGAGCACAAAAGAGAAGTAATTGGCCAGAGCGGAATGATGGTTCTCATTCACAGAGGGCTAGAAGGTTTGCAAAGAGCTTTACATATGGTAATTCCCAGCATCCTCACACAAGGAGGGGTTGCTATCATAATCCCCATTTTTTTTTTTTCTTACAGCTGTGAAAAATGAGGCAGGGTCACAGGGCCACTGTCCAAAGGGAGATTGAATAACATTTAAATAACAGCTAACATACATACAGTGGTACAAGCACAGTGTCATTTATTTATTTATCGATGAATGATTTGTGGACTAAAACATGAGTTTTCATAGCAGTGTAATTTAAAAAAGAAGGTTGCACATGAAACTACAAATCTATCATGCACAACCTGCTATTCTTTTGTTGTCATGCAATTTTTTTCTTCCTCCCTTTGTGCCCTTCCTCAATAACCCTGGGACTCCGGTGCTATTGTCATCCCCCTTTTATAGATGAGAAAACTGAGGCAAAAGTCTTAGGTGACTGTCCCAGGGTCACAAGATGGAAAGGATTGAGGTTACATTTAAAGCCAATCTTCCTTAGGCTCAGTGTTCTGTCCATCTAGTAGAAGGGGAATAAGTCATATTGGCAGCAAAACTATGATACAGGACAATATTGGGTGACCTCTGCTTCTATTTTCCTGTATCATTGTGTTCATACCTGGATTCCCAATAAAGCCGCTTGTTTTAGGTATAGATGACTGAATAAGAAAGTGATGTTTCCCTGGGGAAAGTGGATTAGGGAATAGTGGGCGTCAGCCAGCCAGCCAGGGAGGTGATTTTCTGGGTCTCCACAGATTTCCCAAGACCAGCTCTGGTGCAAGGGCAGCCTCAAGCCTCCTAGCTTAAAGTTGGAATAATTCTAGAGCCGAGATGGAACCACTCCAACAAGCATTTCTTACCTACTTGATGGTAAACTCGGAGCTAAACTCGGAGGGAAGGCACTAACAGGATTAAGGTTAAGGAGGTCAAGACCTGGGTCGAGTCTGGAAGAAAGCCAGGATGTGGAGATAAGGGAGAACATTCTAACCCTGGGAACGGTCCGTGAAAAGCCACAGGATCGGGACTGGAATGGTGTGTTTACAGAATACCGGGAGGCCAGTGCGGCTGGGTAACAGAGTATGATGGGGATCCAGAGAGGGAAGAGACTGGAGAGGGAGAGAAGGAACGTTAGGATTTAAAAGCCCCGCTGAGGGTTTCAGAAGTGATAGGAGCCACTGAAGTTTACACGGGAGAGAGGTGACAGAGTTAAAGCTATGCTTCCATATAACAAGTATTGCCTAATAAACCTTGAGGGTTGGAAGAAAGGAGCTCAATGGCCCCGAAAGGGAGTCCTATACACTTAGAGGAAAAACTCGGAAGGGGCTACCTGGGGCTCCATTGGGTTCTGGGAGTTTTGAGGCAGTCAGGATCAAGCACTAAGAAGAACACTTTGGCAGCAGAGCAAAGGATAGACTGAGGGTCCCTTCAAAGAGCTCTGGCTTACGGGGTGATATGTGATGATATCTGCCATATGCAAAATTAAATTGTCTCAGTATTGTCTTCTCCAACTACTCTGCTGCCAGCTCTCTGTGCTCACAGGACCTATACAATCAATCCCCCCCAAGTGGGCGTTTAAATAGATGGGATGCAGAGGAAATCATGTTTGAGTCAACAGGTGACGTTGAGATTTCCTTGCATGGGGGAGTGACATATTTGCACTTTAGGAAAGTCACTTTGGCAGTTGTGTGGAGACGGAGACGGAGAAAGGGAGAACACCCGGAGGAGGCTGGGCCGGGTGAGAGGCCAGGAAGCCTGATGGAGGCTGGAGGTAGAGAGAGGACACATACCTGGGAGAGATGCTGTGGAGGCAAACACGGCGAGAGCCGGCAGCCGCTTGTCGGTCCCGAGGACGCCAGGTGCCCTCAAGAGCAACAGGGAAATTCAGAAGAGGGCGGTGGGGGGAAGGGTAATGTAAGGTCAGGCCTTAGGGCAGCGCCACTGACCGACACACATGCGCACGTGTGCAGATGTCTGTACTTTAGCACACGCAACCACTTACTTGATCCTACCCTAGGTGGGAAGGGGAGGAGAGCGACAGTCGGGCCCGGGGTAGACGGAGCCGCGTGGCCGGGAGGTATCTGGGTGCCGCAGGAGGAAGCCGACTGAGGGAGGGTTAGCCCCCCAGCATCTGCAGCTGCTGCCCTTCCTCCCGGAGGGGGCCTCGGCCAGGGACGGGGGTCTGGGACCCTCAGGGAGAGGGGGCAGGTCGCGGCTCCCTCTCTCTGCCCCCCTCGCTTCTCTGTGTGGCCCAGGAGGCCCGTGCGCTGGGCGGACCCCGTGATCCCCGCTCCACCTTCGGGCCCCCGCCCTCCTCCGGGCCCCTGCGGGGAGAGCCTGCGGGCCGCGTCCTCAGAGTCCCGCAGAGCAGGGCCTCAGTTCATCAGTCACGCTCCCGACATCAATTCTCTCCACTTGCTGTTACTGCCTTTCAGATTTCCGCCGCCGCCCCCTCTCCCAGCAAGCAAAACAAACAGCGATTTTACAGAAGACGGGGAGTTCTGAACCGGCAATTTGTAGCTGCGCTCGCGGCTGCCACAGCACAAAGCGCCCCCGGTCCCCGCGAGGCCGCCGGGGAAGGGGGATCGGGCTCCGGGAGGCCCCGCCAACGTCCGCGCCCTCGGCCGCCCGAGATACAGCAGGTTGCCGGCTGCCCGAGGAATTTCATTTACCCGGCTCTCAGTTTGCATTAACCTTTGAATAATAAAGCCCAGCTGAGACTGCTTTAAGAAACAAACCCGGGATGAATAATTAAAAACACCTTCACAGTCTCGAAAAGACCCATCCCGGGCCGTCCGGGGAGGTTTAATTGTGTCGGCGCAGAGCTTTAAAAAGGCTAATTTTGCTCTTTTAGCCATGGAAACAATTGCTGGGGCAGAGAAGGGCCGGGTGGGGCAGGGGGAAGCGCGGAGAGGATTCCAGAAAGATAAAGGAAGGTGGGAGGGTCAGCTCTCGGGCCAGGAGAAGGGAGGGAAGTCACGGCAGGCCCCCGGAATCCCGCCGCTCCGCCACTTGCAGGAACAACAAAGCTCGCTCGGGGCAGGGGAAGGAAGTGCAAGGAACTATAAGAGTAACGGACGTTTTTAGGGCACTTGAGAATTTGGAAAGGGCTTCCCCCACAATTCCACTGGAGTTTCAAAAACCAACCTCATTATGTCAAAACCAAATGACATAAACATTAAGTCTGGGGCGAAATCACTGCAGGGGGCTTGAAAAAAGTCTTGGGGTCAAAGGACCCGAGTCCTGACCCCCACCTCCCACCAGTCCCCCAACTTTTCTGGGATTCAGAGTCTTGGAAGAAATTCAATTGTGCAGACACAGAGCCTCTCGCCTTCCGGCCACCGTGCTAACCTCAGGGATGTAAGTGACAGCTCCTGCCCTCGAGGAGCTTACAGCCCACGGCCAAAATAAGGGATTGGACTCAATGTCCTTTAGGGGTCTTTTAGTTCTTGATCCAAAGACGCTAAAGGCCAGAGATACAGAGTATTCGAAGACTCGTAGGTCTTCTTTGTGCGGTTCAGGTAGTTTGGTCAGTTAAGTTTTTAGCTTTGTAGATGTGACTAAAATAATCCCTGGCCTTAGCATTACATCCAAGGACATTAAATAGCTACTGCCCGTGTGCTTCCTAGCACGAAGTACTTAAGCAACTTATAACGTGAGGCTTAGACATTCATAGCCTATTGAGCCCAAGTGAGCAGTAATGTGGCTGGACCGATAAAGTGCTGGGATAAGAGATGGAAGACCCGAGTTCAAATCCACTCCCTGACGGATATTATTTGTGTGATTCCGGGCAAACCAGCAAACTAATCAGTGCCCGAGGAAACGCCGCGGTATTTGGCTACTGAAGTATAAAGAGACTGAGAAATTACAGATCCTGTGTGTCCCAGCTCTGAATCCAGCTCTTGGAAATTCCCATGTTTAGTAACAAGCGTGCCTTGCATATGGCGGGTGACTAACCTTCTGCCCATCCTTCCCCGCGGGACAATATGCAACAATTATTGGTCCATCGTTAAACAGATCAGGGAATGGAGAGCCCGTAATCTTCCCAAAAGATCACTCAATATTTAATCATTTTCACCACCAAGAAGCTTTGCCTTATACCTAATTTAAATTTCTTTTCCTCTATCTAGTTCCATCCTCTGGGTGAGCAGAAAACAGTTTATTGGTGCCTTTTTACATCATTTTTTATATTTGAAAATAATTGACTTCGGCCATCTTTCTTTGAGTAACTTTTAAAAATAAGCATGTTATAAATCACCTACCAAATGCCAGGCACACTGCTAATCTCTTTCCAGATATTATTTCCCTGGTTCTCACAACAACGCTGCAAGCTAGGTACTGTTATTATCCCCATTTTATAGCTGAGGAACCTGAAATAAACAGAAGCCAAGTGATAGGATCAGGATCATACACATGCTGCTAAGTACTCAGGGCTGAATGTGAACACAGGTCTCTCTGACTCCAGGCTCAGCCCCCCATCCTCAGATGCGGCTTTCTATCCGTTTTAACGAATCTGTTGCTCTTTGTGGACCGTCTCCAAATTCTCCCTACATTCCCAAAAAGGTGATGTGTGCACCAGTAGGAGCTGGGTATCTTTTTTATCAATAAGTGGATGGATGGAGACAAGACTGGACAAGATGCTTTAGGGAGGAACTAAGGCCCATGGCAGCAAAAGGATTTCCTACTAAATCTCTTGCAATTTCATCTAGATTCTTGAAGAAATAATTTCTCGTTGCTAACTCACGTTCAGTGTTTCTCCATCTTTATCTCTAGATCTTTTCCCACTGTAGTCCTGTCTAGCTAGTCAGTTCTCATCTAGTTTCTCTCTAGTTGATTTAAACTTTATTTTGCCAATCCCATTTTCTTAGCATCAGCCACTTTGGACAACTGGGCTTCTTCCACAGTAATGACCGACATGCCCTCTAGCCTTCACCAAAGATCTTTAGATCCTTCTAAAGCTGACTTTTTCCCCTGGACTTTGACTCAGCTAAGAACCAGCTTCACTTACTACAGGTCAGAGCTACTATTGTAAGAGGTCAGACACAATGCTAGGTTGCTGATTACTATGGAGTCAGAACATGCCCCCCCTCCCTAAATAAATAGTTTAAAAATGAAGACTGACCATCCATCCATCCAATCTCTCTCTTTGTCTCTACCTGTCTCTCTAGATCTAGGGACTGTTATTTTTAAGGCTGTATTTTCAGGCTCTGCTAATACAAGATCCAATCATATTTAATTCAAATCAGAAATATGAATTTGTGTTCCTGATCAAACAAGAAGAGCACAACAACACATTCTAGCATGAAATATTTACTCGCAGGTAGCCCAGCAGTTGCATAGCTGCCTCCTACTTGAGGGTGATTAGAACTGACAATGATCTCATATCAGGTTTTTCCAGAGAAAATTCCCACGTGTGAAGCCTTCAGCCAGAGCATTAGAAAATCAGGCTTATGAGGCAAATGGATTTGATTGCCCATCTCCCTATATGGATGTCTGCCCAAAATACTAATGCTAAGCCCTTTGAATTTAGCATGAACAGCATCCTAAGTTTAGGAAGAAGACTGGAAAACAGACCACAGTTGGAAGTTAAAAAGGAGGGAGGGATTGGAAATGAGCTCTCTCATCTCTGGAGTACTAATTCAGATGGATCTCTTCTGAGTGCAGATGGAATAAAAATAAATGGATAAATGGGCCCAGGGCAGTTCACCTCACCTATTTTCTGTTCTGCTAGAATTGCATTCAAGTGAAAATCTTCGCTTGGGTCAATTGAGCCTTTGATTTGGAATCAGCCAGCTCTGTATTCGAGTCCTGCCTCTGCCACATGCTCCCTAGGACTTGGGCTTCCTACTCTGTGAAGTGAGAATATTGGAAAGTGGCCTCCAATGTCTCTTCCACCATTAAATCACAGGATCATATTGTCTTGGGTGAAGGAACCTGAACAGAGAAAATCATGTGTCAAAGTGGCCAAAGGACCGCTGTCCATGTGGAACGTTTGCATTTGTCTTTTAACTAAGTTCCGAAAACTCTCCCTTTTCTTTTTCCTTTCCTACCACAGCAAGCGCATGAATGCCCCGTTCCATCATGGCAGCTAGTATCACGGTGTATGGCACACTGGATTCAAGTCCTGCCTTAGACGCTTACTAGCTGCGCCATAGCTCCTCTCAGCTTCCATTTCCTCCTCTGCAAAATAAAGATAACAACGGCAGCTCCTCATGGGGTTTTGTGAGAATGAACTGAAGTAAAATATGAAAAGGAGTCTGGAAACCTTAAGGTCTCACCCACACATACATGCATGCTGTCGCCTCACACCACTTACAACTGCCTGGCACACAGCAAGCACTTAAACATTGATTAATTCGTCCCAAAACTGTGAAAGTCCTCACTAAGCCCCTGGATTTTCCAATTTCCCCAGTGCTGATTTTAAGCAAATCTAGAGCCACGGACTGACCAGGAAGACGACCACACAAGTTCCAAGCATGACTGTCACTATCAATGGCTACTCATTCTTAGGCTGTTCCTTTTATGGGTCAGATTTCCTGCTGGAATATGAACTCCTCAACGGCAGAGATCTTCACTTTCTTTCCCCCGTCTTTCCTCCCTTCCTTCTCCAAAGTTTTTGTCCAACACTTTTCTACAATTTTTCTAGATGAGAGCAAGAAAATTTGAGGCTGCTGCGGTACCACATCTCATGGGATCCTGTTACTGGTACATTACTAACTGACCTCATTTTCAATGTTACTTTCCCTCCTTCACGCTCCAAAGTGTGATGTTATTGCCACGTGGTGGAAAGAGGCATGGAGTAAGTGTCAGGAGACTGGTTCAAATCTCAGCTCCATCATTTACTGCCAGATGTCTTGGAAAAGTCATTTCATCCATCTGGATAACATTTGTCAGCTGTGAACGTGAGGGGATGGATGAGATTACACATAAAGTCTATTCCGGCTTAAAATTATGATCCTTAGACCAAAATGAAAAGAAAACTCTCTTTCTTTCTATACTTTTCAATCTTCCATACTTGCCCTCGGGAGGCTTTAAATAGCTCCCAGTTCAAACCTGACTTGCTGCATTTTAGGGATAATAAGGCCCAGAGAGCTTGGAAGTCATTTAGACCCAAAGGCAGCTGGTGGTGAATTGGATGGAGTGTTAGACTTGGATCTGAGAAGACCTGAATTCAAATTCTGCTTCAGAAATTTAGCTGTGTGATTGCTCTAATCAAGTCACTTAAACTGTATGTCTCATTCTTCTCATCTATAAAATGGGAATAATAATAGTACTGATCTCCCAGAGGTTTTCATAACAATAAAAGATAATATTTGTAAAGCAGTTAACAAACTTAAATGTTCTATATTGATGCTGTTATTGTACAAAAAGTAACCAAGCTGGTCACTCTTCTGACTTTAAATCTGTTGTTCTATCCATTATATCACGTGGTTTCTCCCAAAGGCAATGGAACATCTCCATTAAAAAAAAAAAAAAAAAAAAGCTGACTTGCATTCCATTTCATCCCACTCAAACTTATACCTTCCAGAACAAGAAATGTTTGTTTTAAAATATTTTAAACAATTTCATTCAGTTTAAAGCAGTTAGTTGTTAAGCTGGGGCTCAAAGATCCCAAGAGGACCATAGATAGATTTTAGGAAGTCTATGAACCAGAATGCATTAAAAAATACATCTTTATTTAAAAAATTTGGTTTCCTTTGTAATCCTGTTTATTTGATGTCAGGCATTTAGAAAATACGATTTTGAGGAGAGCCATAGAATTCACAGTTTTTTCATGAAGCCAAAAAAGTGAAGAACCCTGGGTTTTGAGTATTTGTCATTCATTAGCAGTAACAGGTTGAAGGAAGAGTGAACAGCATGTTCAGAATGCTTGACTTTAAGAACCAAAGCCTTGGGGCAAGTTGGTCCATCACTCTGAGTCCTGGGTTCCTGATCTGTAAAATGGAGATAATTATAAATATAGTACCTACCTCACAAGGTTGTTTTAAGGCTCCATTGAGATGGGGCACCTAAACTTCTCTGCTAATTTGAAAAGTCCATTATTATTTTGGTTGGGGGATTATTACGTCCACACTTTAGAATGAAGCCTGTCTCTATTTCTCATTGTGATGGTAATTTTAAGCTTCTAAATGATAAAAATATTTTAAAATGTCAGCATCCCCATCAGTGAAAATTCCATCATTAAGACATGATTTTTAAAAGCCTATGTGACTGTTGGTCTCACTGATGAAAACAGAACGGCCTCTTAAGGGCCTGCTGGGTCTCCTAAAAGGACGGGGCCAAAGCTAACACTTCCCTTCTAGGGAAGAGCGACTTCGGTGTCAATTTAAATGCTTAAACTTAGCACAATGTAAAGGAAGAGGGAATGAATTCAGACTCAGAAATTATACGAACATGAAATAAGGACAATCACCAGAAAAAGGAAAAGCAAAAGGGTCCAGTGGAAAGAGACATAGAAGCACCGTTCAAAGGCTGTGGAGCTTTAAGCCATTCACTGGACCTCGCTGAGCCTCAGTTTTCTCAATGGTTAAATAAAAAGATGGGATTCAGTGACACTCCCAGCTCAAAATCCATGACTGTGTGAACCTGGGTTTAAATCTTCCCTCGGGACACTTAACAACCTCTGTGACCTAAGGCAAGGCTCTCCATCTCACTGTGACTCAGTTTCCTCATTTGTAAAATGATGGGACCAAACTAGGTGATCTCTAAGGACCTGTCCAAAGCTGAATTTTATCATCCTGACCATTCTATTTTCTTTCTGTATTCTTCCTTAGTATCTTAACCTAGCTACGTCATTAACTTATGCAAAAAGACAAAATCTCTTTTAGGAAAACAAGAGCAGTAAATGTATTCATATTTAATTAGAACCTCTTAGGCTTGAGGTAGAAAAGTGCCTAAAACATGTGAGATTCGAATTCTCTCCTGCCCTGCCACCCAAGCTAAAAGATCGGTCTCACATCTGCTTCTGACATATAATAAATACAACTAGGAAATGGCTAATTAAACAATACAAGAAGAGGAAGCCCATCATGCAATTTCTCGGCCACGGGGAAGTCTGACTTCCTCTAATTGCCCTCCACCAACGAGCTCTTTCTGCTTTCATCCCAAACAATGATCTCTCAAGTCCTGGCCAGCTCAGAATCAAAGATCCTTCGCTCAGTCTTTACTTCAACTCAGTTGAACGACTCACCTGGAAATAAAAATGGAAAAAGTCTCGATTCTGTAGAGTAGTGGGCGGCTGGGCCTTCCTATCTGAAGACTTTCTTCCCGGAGAGGACAGTGTCATTGTACCTCATTAAACATCACCGACAAGGTCCTTCAGCCTGATCCCGTTGGTTGCCTCCACTCCCCGTGTTGTTTTTATTTACCTTGTAGATATGTTCTCTCCATTTCCCTCAGCAGTAACAAGCTCCTTAAGGAGCCAGGCTGGCTCAATGACTGCTCTTTCTCCCCTCCTCCCACCGGGGGCCTGCTAGGAAATTCCCAGCCAAGGGGGCCCTGCAGAGAGTTCCACCTGCTCCTTCACCGTCTGGGCTCAAGAAGGTGACAGAGAAAGGGTCGCAGTGCACACTGCCCGCGGAGATGGCTGCTAAGGGGGGGTGAGCGCCCCCGGAGGCCCTCCTCACTCCGCTTCCTCTTCCCGAGGCCGCTCCACGCGGACCCTCTGCCCCAAGTCCCTGAACCAAGCTCAGAGGGGCCGCTGCTGAGGACCCGGCCTGGGTGAAGGGGCCGGCCAGTTCCCCGAGAGCCTGGGAAGGAGCTGCGGGCAGCCTTTGCTGACACAGGGGCTGCGGACTGGGAACGTCTCCTTGTAACCTCTCATCCTCTCACACGAGGAGAGCCATTCTCCAGGTGCGACCTCCAGCAGCCCCTGGCAGGGGCTCCCGCCTCCCAGCAGCCCCCTCACTCCCCCGGGGCCCCGACTTCCCAGGCCAAAATGGCCTCCCTCGGGTCTCCTGCTGGAGGGCACGGGCCTTCTTTGCTTTCTTATTCTCATCCCTAGCGCCCAACACAGGCCTGTGTCATGAGAAGCCCTTCAAGGCGCCCGCTCACTCATTTCTCCAGTTGCTGTTTGGCAAAACACATGGACTAAAAATGCTTGTGGAACATTCTCTTCTGCCCTGAAGCTCCCCCCCCTTCACTTTCCCACAAGGATCTGCACTATTGTGGATGGCTGTAGGATCCCCACGTCCTGGTTTATAGGCCTCGTTCTAACAAACATCCCAGGATCCCAGGTCCCAAGCCGTGGAGAGCCTCAGCAGGCGGGAGCCCCGCCTTTTCTTGGTAAGGAAACCCTCCGGAGAGGGGGATTATTTCCCAGGAACCCAGAGGGGCAGCCCCCTCGGTTTGCCCCCAGGACCCGTGCCGTCCCAATCTATAACTGAATTCCAGCAGAGCCCACGGGAATGACCTTTTGTGGCCGACACTGACCAGTCCCGCCTCTGGCAGAGCCGTCACTGGCCCGCTTCCTCAAGGAAAGGCTTGAAAGCAATGGGAGGGAAAACAGACATGATTTAACAGCAAGTGGATGTTCATTTACCAACCTTTTTCCATTTCCTGATTTTCCCTTTCAGAAAATGACTGAAATAGGTACCAATAAGTACCCAATATAGCGACTGTCCACTTCTTGGTTCAGAGTCTTAGCGTCTCAGTGCTTAGAACAAAAGAAATGTTCAAAAGTTCCATTTCTTAACTATTTAAACTTAAAATGTCTTGGGGTGCCGCCCTTGGAGGCGTGTCTTTGAGTTGGCTGGGGATGCCACAGGGCACAGTTTGGAAACTACAGACCTAGTACATGGATTTTCAATGGAAAAGTTGAATATTTTAATTCCTTAATTCAGCATGTTCATGACTCAAGGGCTGCAAAGTATCAGAACTCTATTCTAACTTATAAAAGTTATTTCTATTATGAGTTTTCCATCAATTTATTCTCTGCAAACGTAACTTCTCCATTTATGGCTATGGTGTGCTGAATAAAATAATATAATTTTTATTTTATTCAGCAAAATCAGATTAAAATAGAGACAAACTGAATATTTCATTATGGAAATCCATGAGTAGTTTAAGAAAAGATCCCTAGACCTGAAAGAAGGCTACAAATTGGCTAAATAACGCTTAGGCCTCTACCTCCATCTTTGACATATGCGCAGAATTTCTAGGAACCCAGGGGAGAGCCAAGAAACTCCAGCTCACCAGGGAGTCTCCCCAAACCACTCAGTAGTGAGGAGACCACATAATACCAAACGTGTGCCAACTGTATGTTGTTTAGCAGCAAGCGGAGCAAGAGAGACTCTAAAGCCATCTAGGTTTCCTAGGGGGGAAGCAGAAAGGGAAATGCATGGGGAGGTACAGGCTGTGGATTCAAATCCTGGCTCTGTCATTTGCTTCCCATATGATGTGGGTTGAATTATCCAAGTTCTCTGCAATTCCGTTTTCCTCTGTAACACAAGAGCTGGGTGCAAGGTCCCAGGTCCCTTCCAGATCTAAACCTCGACCTCCATCTCCACGGTTAAGGACGAGCTCTTCCGCATGCTCAGCTTATTAACAAGGACATCTCACAGCGAGACAGCCCTTTACAGTTTTCAAAGGGCTTTACACCTGTTGTTATGTATCCTCACTCCGTTGTATATAGGAGGAAACTGAGGCTGACAAAGGAGGCCGCGGATCTGCTGGGCTCAGCCCAGCCACTCAGCGTCTGGGAGAGAATCTGAAGCCAGACCTTGCTGTCTCGGAGCCCAGCACTCTAACGGCACTTGCGAGTTTTATTTGGATGATGTGAAATGAAAGCTTCCAGGTGGCTCATTTTTTACCTTCTGGGACTTGTGGGAAATCCAGTATATTTTATTCTTCCCCAAGTACAGGCTGTTCCCCTGGGTAGCTGCAAGCTTCTCAAGGGCAGCTTCTCTTTCTTTTTTTCCTCTGTCCTAGAGATAATATGAGCAGACTTAGGGCACCGTGCTTAACACTCGGCTAAACAAACGAGTGGCTGATTATGGCCCATTAAGGTAAACAGTCCTCGGGAATTTGCCTTGGAGAAGGTGCCATGCTGGCAGTCTCTTCATGGAGCTCCTCACGTTCAGCCTCTCCTTCCCACAAACAGCCTCAGCGCCAGGGAGAAGTTCTAGCTGCCACCGCACTAGCGCTGATCATATATTGGCCTTCAAGGAGTCACAGACAGAAGAGTTTCACTGGGAAGTCCGGAACCCTGCCCTCCTTCCCACCTTCAGTTAACAGCCCTTAATATCACTTTTTTTTAAAAGCTAAAGAAACAACACTTTTTTTCTTTGTTAAGATTGTTCCAGCAAACAGATAAGATGAAATGTCGCAAATGCAGATAGAACTAGTCAGGTTTGGCAAACATTTTGATCCATGAAACAGTTTCTGGAAACAATTCACTGATACCTTTTTTTAATGTCACCTTCACTTCCCAATAAATCCCTCCTCTTTCCTCCTGCAGCATTGGGCCTTACTAAGCCAACAAAAAACACCAAACCAAGCTGAACGACCGGCTCATAAACCAAATCTGCCAGGCTTGCGGGTGGCCCCCCTCTCATCCCCCAAAATAAGGGCTTCAAGCTCATCTCTCTGCTGTGGCCAAACTTGGTCATTATAATGCTACAGATTAAAAAAAAAATAGTCTTATAGTTTTTATGAAGAATTTCCAATTTACCTGTAATATATATTAAACATAATATTGATATAATCACTATGCATGTAAAAATCATCATGGATATAAATGCAACATATATAAGAAAAAAAGATAGTGGTCAAACAAAGTTCTGTTCATGCCCTGCTCAGGCCGTCTCCCTGACCCCTATGGTTGTGAAGATGGATAGAAACTCTTCTGTATAAAATCAGGAGGCCTTCCCAACGGGGTACCACCGAGCCCTACTGGATCAGTTTCCTACTTCTCCAATGAGGCACTGGACAAACTGGCCCCCCTGGGAGCTCCCTGGAGGTGAGGTTCTGTTTCCCACCTCCGTGCCTTTGCTGCCCATACCGGGAATGCCCCTCCTCCTCCTCATGGCCTCTCTTCAGAAGATGGTCGCTGATCCAGCAACTGCCCAGCTGCTAGCGTCTCTCTTCTGAAGTGTTTCTTTACTTTGTAATATCATACCTACTCAGATAATACATATGGATGTGTGTGCACACATGTGTGTATACATATGTATGTATAATATGATATATTTTTATATAATAAAAAGAAACAAGCTTCTTTTTAGAACTAGTGCTTAGCCGAATATCTGGCTCGAAGCGGGGGCTTCGGGAAATTTTGTTGACTGCTGACCCCCCTCCCCACCCAAGCTGTTAGCACTCCTCCCCTGAAATCACTTTGTACGTGTTTGAATCGACACTGTTGTACACAATGTTCCTCCCCACCCCTTCTCTCCTCTCAGAAACAAAGATTCCATCGGAAAAGGTTTTCATTTTGTTTGGTGCAACTGGCATTTAAAATAAGAACTAGCACGCATATAATGCCTTTCATGATGTGTGATGTGCTTAATGTATATCATCTCATTTGATCTTCATAATAACCCTGTGAGGTAAGTGCCATTATTAGGATCCATTTTATAGATGAGAAAACTGAGACAGAGGGAGGTTAAGGGGCTTTCCCCAGGGTTGGGGAGGGGGCAGGGAGAGGCAGTTCTGGAGTAGAGCAGCAAACAGACTGGGATGGAGAGAATGCAGAAGACTTGGGCTACAAGACAACGCGTAGATCAGTAAAAGTCCTAGGAGACCCCGGCAGCAAAGCTGTGCCCTGAACACTTCCCTAACGCGGCTACAGAACCAGCGGTAGTGACAGAAAGGAGCCCATGATCAGCGTTACATTTTCAGGACTTCACGTCTGAAAGCCCATCAGGAACGACTGCAAAACAAAGTCCCAGAGGGAGGAAAAATAAAGGAAAAAAGGCCAAAGTAACCAGGATTCTGTTAGCCCAGCAGCAACCAATCAAAACCCCAAACAGCCCACAGAGAAGCTTATGGTCCTGGGCTTTTATACGGAGGGACGGGGAAGGAGAAGCTCGAGCTCCCCCGGTGACTCTGGCCGGAAACAGGGCAGGTGATGAGCACAAGGCCGGTTTGGGAAGGGCCCAGAGAAAGGGGCTGAGGTCTGGTGGCCCTCGCCCCAAATCCAGGCCCATCGAATCGGGATTCGGCAGCTCTGAGGGGCTCTCATGGGAGGCCCCGTGCCGCCCGTGGGACTCTCATTCTTGTCTTGGGCCGTGCTCACCACGTGCTGGACACTGGGCTAAGTAGGAGGTTAAAAGCACAAGGGAAAAGAAAGGGCGATCCCTGCTCTCAAGAGGCTTCTGCTCTCATGGGAGAAGACCACACATAAACCCGGGCTGAAAGGGGAGGGGATGGGCCTGTGGGGATATAGTGCTCAAGCTGGGCCTTTCTTCAAAATGGAGGTTTTGAGGGGATCTCACTCGTGGGAGAAAGGGAGCTCAGGGAGAGAGGGAGAGAGGGAGATAGAAGCCGAGGCTCGGTGACAAAGTCCTGGGAAGAAATCTAAGTTTAATCCACAAGGTCCAACCAACATCGTGGGGACTTTGCTTGCTTTCACTCTGCAGAGTGGAAGTACTGATGAAGTCCAAATACAAGTACCACCAGCTCTGACTCTGGGAGCGACTCATTTTCCTTTATGTTTTTCTTAAGGACACCATAGAATCGAAGATTCAGAGCCGGAAAGAACCTCACCCTACCATCTAATCATCTTTTTAATGAAGAGGAAGCCAGCCCAGAATGAACTTGGCCGAATCCACCAAAAGTTAGTAGCAAAGTCAAAATTCAAACCTCTTTTCTCTGGCTCCAAATCCAGCACAGTTTCAACTATTACAACCTTTAGTGCATTTAAAAATCTGTATATAATTCTTTGTCCAAATCATTAGATAACTGGATTTCTTTGAAGCCCATGGATTTACTGCAGAGGCAATGACCAGAATTTCCCCATAAAGTGCATCCAGGTATGAGAAAGAATTCAGAGGGTTGGAATAGATTTCTGTGAAATAAACAATGCAATCTCTCTATCCTTGGGTACTCAAGGTCTGCTTCCCTCTTAAAACTTAATGTCGGTGGGGGAAGGACTGGATCATACCTCCTTTGCCTTCCCACAGTGCTTAGCACACAGTAGCCCCTCAGCAAATAGGTCTTGAATTTAAGGAATAGAAATTGAAACATCCTGAAACCCATGTTAGGTCGACGAACCTTCCTGACGCCAAGCCTGGAACTCTGTCCGCTGTGCCACCTCGCTATTCCTTGCACAAATAATATAAATATTTCTCTCTGTGTTAACAAAAGTCTACATCAAAACCTATCACTCCATGTTTACTCCTTTCACTCCTGAAAAAGCACAACAGACTTGTCAGGTGTCTCTTTTAATTAGCTCGGCTACAATGAATTTGCTTTTATAAAGTCACCGCCAATTTCTAGGTCTTGGTTTCCTCATCTGTCAAATAAGACCAGAGGATCGGACGATCACTTAGGGCTTTCTTCCAGCTCTAGGTGCTGTAACCTTAAGAAAATTCTGGATTCGGGAACACTGCAAAGGACTCAATCTGAACCCTATAACATCTCTTGGGGACTCTACTACTGACCAAGGGGATTTGGAGGCATTCAAAAGCCTAAGCTGATAGAAAAATTTGTGCCATGTAAGCTCCATGAGGGTCAAGAGGGTCTACAGCACACTGGGCAGTGGCTTGTGCCTAACTGGCACTCACCAGATACTTAGGGAAGCGAAATGACTTGAATTTTGGCACTGTGGAAACTTGAAGGGGCACAAAAAAGGAAGAGACAGAGACTGTGGGTCTCTGCACAGAATAGGATTTGGGGAAAGGAGGAGAAAGAATATTGGTTCACCAAAAGAAAATAGGTTTTTGCAATTATTCCAGGAATCAAAGCATTGAAGCACCGAGCTGTCAACAGATCACATTTTCCTTCCCAATAGTTCGGATCCTTCAGGGTAGGAAGAAACGACTAAGCCGAGCATTATCTGGAAAATGGAATAAATCAGTGTTCTACTCTCCAGGTACTTGTTTAATCATGTATAATACTAGAGAAAAGTCAAGCCTGATGTATGCATTATAAAATGTGCTGCTTTTTCTGCAAGTGAATTACTTGTCAATTTGACAGGTTCAACTCAGCTTAAGACATTACCAGGGTACCCGATCATGTTCAAGCACAGTATTTAGAAAAGTCTCCATGAGCAGAGCAGAACATTTAACCAGTCAGAACAAGGAGGGAGATTCCTGGGGAAGCCACCTCCTAGGTGGGTGCTTAAAGCTTGCTGGGGCTTTGGTCAGTAATAAATCACATAAAGATCATATAATATCAGCATTTGAAGGAACTTTATGGACCACTCCATTCACCTTCTTAATTTTCAGTGGGGAAACTGAGGCCTGGAGAAGTTGAGTGATTTGCCCAAATGGCAGAACTAGAATTGGAATCCAGGTTAGTCTTCAGATTCCCAATCCAGAACTCTTCTTCTGCCAGTACCCTACTGACCAAACCTAATAAATGCTTGTTAATTGACTGAGTCAGTGACAGAGAAAAAGTCATGCAAGCCCAGTGGAGCACATTTGTATCTGGACTAGTTAACAGCCACACTCCCTTTTATTTCCAAAGTCTGGGGTCCTTTTCATTCCCTCCCATCCATGATGCCTTCCAGGCCCCCTCAGGAGTAGTTGGAGAATGTACTTGAATTCAGTAAGACCGTTACTACAGAATCCAGTTTGGGAAATGCTGCCCAAGAGAAATAAATGATAAACTTCCACCAGGTTCTTTCTTTTTCTTTAATATGATTAAATTCATTCCCCTTCCCTCCTCCCTCCCCCAAAGGAGAATAAGTGTAATTTTATTTAACCCGGGTATACCATTAAGTCTCTTTAAATTTACTACAAGTGCTCTATCCTATAAAGTCAAATTACCTAGAACAAAGTCACTTGGCCACAGAACACTTCGAGACTTAAAAACATATTGGTGAAATTTTAAGATGCTGGGGCCATCAGGTTGGGGCTTCTGGACTTCTGCTGGGATCAGGGGGGAGAGTGCTTAGTACTTAGGAGAAGAATGAAGGAAACAAAGCCTCGTGTTTTTATTCCACAATTATGCAGCACACAATAAGAGTTTTTGCTACATACATGCATAATTTCCTACTTATCATTTTGGAGGAAAAATATCATTAGCAGTGACCTTGTCTAACAGATTTAGAGGCTTGGAGGAACCAAATAACCAATTCTGTGTTGGTTAACATACTTTCTAAACACACTAAAAGCATAATTGGCCAAAAGCTTAAATAAAATAACAATAGTCACGTTCCCCTTTTCTAGCAGGCACTGTTCCATTCACTTAACGTATACTCACTATGTCCTTACTATTTCACAAACACTGTATTAGGCGCTATAGATAGGAAGGAAATAACGGGATCATTTTGGCAGCAAGGTGGAACAGTGCTTATAGTGCTGGGCCTGGAAGCAGAACGACTTGAAGTTCAAATCTGACCTTGGATACTTAGGAGTTCTATGATCCTGTATAAGTCACTTAATCCCGCTTGCCTCAGTTTCCTCATCTGTAAAATGAACTGGAGAAAGAAATGGCAAACCACTCCAGGATCTTTGCAAAGAAAACCCCCAAGGAAGTCACAACAAACAGGACTGAAAATAGAATTACAACAACAATAATAGGATCAAAGGACTTTAAGATGAAAGGGAACTTAGAAGGCATCTTGGCTGATTCTTCATTTAAGGGTAAATTTGGTCATTTGGGATCAAGTGACTTTCCTAGGGTCACATCATCAGCGGGCAGTTGAGTCAGAATGGGAAACCCAATTCTCTGACTCCGAGGCCCGTGTTCTTGCCTGTTCCCATCCTCCTCACAGTGCTGGAGAGAAAATAAGATTTTCAAATCTTTAGATATAACAGAGAAGGAACGGGATGGAGAGTGGACCGTGATTGCGTGGCTGTGGGGAGGTCTTAGCAAGCAATGTTCTTTGCAAATTAGAGTTTTATTGACCTACAGGCCCAGTTAAGTGACAAAAGCCAATGTATGTCCCAGGTGGGACTTGAATCCAGGTCTTCCTAAGTGTGATGTCAGATCTCATCCTCCTAGGCCAGGCTGCCTCCCATCAGAAAGCACACAACATAATGCAGGGTTTAGAAAGGTGAGAACAGGGCAAAGGGAACTGAATGGGCTAAAGCTGGGATGAACATGGACTGCATGGAAGGGCCGGCCAGAGCGCAGGAAAGAGAGGGAAGGGGGCTGGGCCAGGTTGGAGCTGGCCATGAATACCAGGTAGGGAAGTTGAGACACGACGGGCGTGACAGGCAGTCTTTGTATATAGCCTCCTGAGCTCAGAGACCTGGGCTTGTTTCACGCCTGAACCACTCAGGTTTGGGAAAAGAAAGGACGGTGAAGCGCCAAACTGAAGCATGCATTTTAAGTAGGGAAAAACTACAGGAAACTGGCAACTTGATGCTGAAATCTCATTAAGAGAAAATTAAAAATTAAAATACATTTAATAAAGTCATGTCTGTAATCAATATCACGTTTTAACCCTAGCAGAGTACCTGGTAGTTGCTGTATATTCCTTTTAAGTCTTTTTAAATATTCATGTCATATTTATTCGGTACCAGGAATTAGAGAAAACACCCCCCTCTTCCCCGCCACATACACACACTGACATTTTCAGCTTTGAAAAAAGGCCATCTAGTCTGGCTCATCTCATGATTGAGGCAAATTTGTTCTCTTGGGATTGGGTGACTTTCCTGCTATCTTAAAAAAAGAAAAGAAAAGCAAAATTCCAGAAAAGACAACGGCTCCTCTCTCATTCCCATGTTTGCACTGACTAGAAATATGATTAAAAGGCCATCCTAAGGCACCCCGCGGAAGCGTCCATGTCATACTGAAATCTCCTACAAACACACTGGGCTTGGGACGTCTGGGCCGGCTGGGACAAAGGCCCGCTGCTCCCTGACGAGAGAACATCACAGGGCCACCGGGCCCTCGCGATTCCCCCTTCAGCCACAATGCAAAAACCCCCCAGTCACTATGGAGGAGACTCTTACGAGAGAGACAACTTGGTGTATGGCAGAAAATCAAGCACGAGAGTCTATGATCTCAGACCTGGGAAGAGAGAAGACCACGGGTTTGGGTTCCATGCTGGCCTGAGACCTGTTGATTTTTTAAGATCTTTGCTGGACGTGGGGTCCAAATGGATTCCAGCCGGTCAGGGTCACAAGTTCATCCAGGAGCTGAGCTTTTTCCTCCTCCTCCTCCTCCTGGAAGATCCAGCAAGAGGCCATTGCAACAACCCCAGAGAGAGGCTCTAAGCCGTGTCTGAGCGAATGGGACGGAGGGAACGTCACTTGTCATGGACAGTGCCAGCAGCCTCCGGCCTCCTCCCCTCCAGCCTCTGCTTACGCTGCCACCACTGTGGGGATCCTTGAATGAAGGACAAGATGGCAGGACGTCAGGCCTTCAGACATCCCCCGAGGGCCGAACGCCAACCCTGGCCCGGCGTTTGCAGCCCCCAGAATTCTGACTCCAAGCTAACTCTGTGTCACGCATCCTGTCTGCGCCTTGGTCAGATAACTGTCATTCTCTTATTAGCATCGTCGCCACCGCCACCTTTTTAGCATTTTAAAATATGCAAGGCACCTTATACATGTTAACACGTTTCAAATTCAACAACTCTCAAGTGCAGATACTATTTTTATCCCCATTTTACAGATGGAGAGACAAGGCTAAGTGATCTGTCTGAGGCAGGATTTGAATTTGGGCCTCCGGGCCCCCCAGGTGGGCTGCCTCCTGGAGGGGGTCTCCTGTCTCGGTCTGCCGTCATTCTTCTGAGCGCTGCTTGGTCCAGATCTTCCTCCAAGCCTTCCTTCCCCACCAACACCCGGACAAAAAGAGCCCTGCCATCCTCCGCTGCCATACGCACCAGATGGCCCTTTTCTCTGGCATTTTTGTTATCTCGTGTCACGTTTATTGGGCACGACTTTTATCTTCCTGTTAAGGCCTTGAGGAGGGAGACACTGCGGTAGATTGTCATTTGTCTT
Source organism: Antechinus flavipes (assembly GCF_016432865.1). Lineage (NCBI taxonomy): Eukaryota > Metazoa > Chordata > Mammalia > Dasyuromorphia > Dasyuridae > Antechinus > Antechinus flavipes. The sequence continues at coordinate 28,762,057 of NC_067402.1, forward strand.
CCAGTAGCTCCTGTGCCTAGCTGAGGACTGACTTAAATGGGAATGAATTATCGGGAACAGAGCTGAGGTAGTGAGGAAAGTCCTGGAAATGGCAGGCTAGGCCAGACACCAAAACAGGGAAGGACAGGTGGCTGAGAAAGGAAAGGAGGTTAATTAAAAGGCTAAATAAAGGAGATCAATGGCCCCAACTTAGGCTAATGTGAAAAGAAAAGAAAACATGGTGCACTTGTCCCACTGTGTTCCTTAAACCACTCGGGTGTGAGTCCTTTACCCCAGCCACAGGTAATAATGAGAATCCCGCAGGCTGCAGATGTGTTGACTTTGAACACAGTGTCCCGGAACGTGGTGGACAGGCTGGAACAAAGGTCTCCTCAAACCCCCAGCTCTGCCTAAAGTCCAGGACAATGTGTCTCCCTTTTTCTCTGAAATATACGCAAAAATCTAACTTCAGTCCTTCCCATACGGTACAAAGTCTTACTGTCTATCATCTAGGGGCGACTTTTGTTTTCTTTCTGGGCCTAAGTGGAAAAAAAAAGACTCTCAAAGACTCTCCTTCCCTCTTCAAAGAGGGAGCCTTTTAATCTTCAGGGGAACAAAGTGAAACAAGTGGTTTAATTCTTGGCGCTCTAAGAGAAAGTAAAGCGGGTAGCGCCTTCCCTTTGGAGCCCCTATCCCCCCAGACCTACGAAAGCACGGCCAAGCTACTCAGTGACCCCATGCCCCTTTCTGCACAGCCCCCTTCTGCTGCCTCCCCCCTGCCCGCAGAGCCCCTCCAACCGGGGCCTTAGAACTAAGTTCTAGATTATACTCCTGAGCCATGGAAGGGGGACAGAGGTATTCCTGGTCTCCCAGGAAGGCTCTGGAATGTACTTTCCCTTACTAACAGTGTTACACATGGGAGATAAGAGTACACTTAGGCTGTAGGTTGCCTGAGGCTTTGGCCTAGGAACTCCACCCCGCCCTTGCCCTACTTCCAGATCCGTATGTGCACTGTTCCTACAAGAAAATGCATTTTATGTTCCAAATTACAATCTGTTCTCGATTCTGCTGGGGACGACCTGTGTGGTACCCAGTACCTCGGACAAAGCAGATACTCAATAAAAATGAGCTGGCAAATTTTAATTTCTGACAATTAATGTTAAACAGCTGCCAGAGAGATTATTTTTTTAATCGCCAGACAGATAGTGAATTAATTGGATATTCTTAAATATTCTCTGAATGACCATGCTGGTGCTGGATTATTTGCTGGAGGACGAAGACTTCAGGATCATGCTTTTCCTTTGTTTGGAGACATTTTTGTTACATGACATATACTCTGTGACCTTTGGCAAGCCACTCAACCTCCTTCCATTACAGTTTCATCACTTGTTAGAAGTGGCAGGTAGACTAGCCATGGAAGGTTCTTCCCCCCCCCCCCCCCCCTTACTCTATCTAGGAGCCTGGGGGCATTGGCTTTAGAGTCAAAAACAAATCTGGATGTATCTCCTGCTTCTGGGCTGGTCACTAACCTCCCACAAGCAGCTCAGCCAAACCCAGGGAACCCCGGACCCGTGATGGTGACGACATGTCTTGCACTCACAGGCAGGATTCACACGAGGAGGGGATGCTCCAGCAGGGAAGCCACAGAGCCTTGGAACAGACACCACTCTATTTTAGGCCCTTAGAAAATACTTTTTGACGTTCTTCTTACTCTCCTCACTTTGGGGGACGAGGTTCTCGAGGCTCTGGCTTGCTCTCTAAGAAACTTCCTCCCTGTGATTACTAGCAATTGTTCACTTGTGGTATGACCAAGCGTACGCTCCCTGCCAGGATCATTTGGCAGGAAATCAGTCTGAGTCAATGCCGATGATCATTAGAAGCATGAAACAACTGCCACACTGGTATCTATACACACATGATTATGGGCCAAGATTATAGTTCGGCTCCCAAACTCTTTTGTACATCCTAATTTCCCCCAAATTTTATGGCCCGTAACACATTAATTATAATTGGTTTGATCAGCAATTTTCTCTCTCTCTTTTTTTTTTTTTAAGTTTTGAGTAGAGAGCTGTGCTGTTGGGAGCAACAAACTGTAAAGACAGAGTATGGGGGACAGAGCTTAATGTTGTAATCAAACAAAACTTATAAATATAATGATATGCATAAGAATTACCTTATTATGAGAGCTGCAATTAAGCATAAATGGTACAAAATTTCTGTAAATGACTGCAAATTACTACTAATTTTACCTGGTCAAATGAAACAGTTCTAGGGTTAGGGAGCTGGCCCACTGAAGATACTGTACTGCTAGGTCACAATTAGCGGAAACAACAAATCCCATGGAATATCCAATTAGTATTACGTATTCAAATTCTTACTATTTGAAGTTATGATCATGTAAAGCACAGTAATTAATTTACCCAGTGAAAAGACACACTGCAAATTCAGATAATGCAATCACTTCAAGGCAATTTATTATTGGCTTTATCTGGGACCTGGCTGGATCCAGGGCTCAAGGAGACTGCGTGCCTGTGATGTGGGCAGCCACCACTTCGGTCTTGTGCATGTCTTACCTTTTCGTACTAGTCCTTAGGGCTCCCTTGCCTTAAGGTAAGGCAGCACCTCCTCCTGGCTGAAGGTTATCTCCAAGGAGGGACAAAGGGCAGAAGGAAGGAGGGGGAGACTCACAGAGTTGGGAGAAGGAACACAGAAACAAGCTGTTCTCTCTTCCCTCGCATCCCTCCGGCTTCGCTCTCCAGCCCTCCCAGGCTGACCTTGCAGCTCAGAATCCCATCACACGCCTCTGGGGTTTTGTCCCCCCGAATCCCCTACTTGGAAGAGAAGGAGGGATGAGGATCTCGAGGCCTTCCTTCCCTTTTCTGAGGAAGGCCTCGAGATCCTCATCCCCCCTTCTCTGCTCTGCTCACTGGTGGCCAGTGGTTAAACCTCACTCAAAGAGCTTACACTGTTTAAGGTTCAAACAAGGAGGAACATGGTAACTGCCTTCAAGTGTTTGACCAGAAACCATCCCAAAGAGAGACCAGCCCCATTGTACTTGGACTGAAGAGGAAAGAATTGTGGAAGGAGGAGTAGAAGCTGAAAAGAGAGCGAGTTAGCTTGGACATGGGGGGAAATGATCACTTCTCTCTGATATTAACAATCCATTATTGAATTAGGACTAAAGTTTTTGCCCTTCTTATATCCTCATGAAGAAATTACCTCCCCCTCATCCCCCTCCCCACCCCAGATACCCAGGTAAGGTTGTGAGGCGCAAATGAGATGCTGCTTGTAAAGTGCTTAGCATAGTGCCTGGCCATGAATGCGCTAAATGAGCCCTTCTTTCTCCAGGTTTCAGTCTTTAATCGCTCCCTTTCCTTCCCAACGATGCCTCAGAGGTCTTTAATTCCCTTCAGGCCCAAGAAATTCAGACATACATTTTAGATACATAGAGAGATAGATAAATAGATCCAGAGAGAGAGAGACAGACAGACAGACAGAAGGATGAATGGATGGATGGACAGAAAGACAGATATATTATATATACACATCTATCAACATATATGTATCTCCATGTAATGTGTATCCATGTACTTATAGAGTTGTAAGGAAAGTATGTATTCATGCTCAATTTATATGAATGTTATGAATACACAACATAAATGTATAGAAAGATTGATAGAATGAAGACATCATATTAGAATTAATATGATATAGTGACAGGAGCAGTATGACGTTCTTAAATTATACTGTGTAACTTTAAAGTATTTCAAAGTGAATGATTCTAATCTTGCATTATTAAAAATAAGAAACGTTACAATGTATTCTAAATAAATTCCATCGTAGGACACTTCTGACAAATAACTTGAGCTTATTTCTTAGGTTTACTGCAGCCACCAGAACTGGATAGAATTATGGTTTGGGGTAATTTCAGAAAATCCCAGATAGCAGATGAAAATAAAATTTAATATAAATGTCACCTCATATAGTCATATTACTCTTGAAATAACATCATTTTATTGGAGCAGTTTGACTTTTCAGAACGTGTAGTGCAATCAAGTCATTTCAAACAGAAATATGTTAAGTTCAAGCTTAAAAAAAATGACAAATCTTCAGGAACACATGCAGGGAGACAGACTATCGCCAGCGAGACATCCCGAGGTTGTGATGAAAAACACAAGATCGTGGGCTTATGCTGTCAACTAAAACCTACTACAAATGCAATTTATGAGAGTTTATCTATTTTATATGCCTCTAAATAAGAATACACCCTGGAGAGTAAAAGACAACATTTCTTCAAAGCCCGAGGACTGGGAACAGCTGCCTATCCTAGTAACGGGAACAATCAGAACAAAGGAGAGCTGCTTTAGAGGATCCAAATTTATTAACTCATGCTAATTCCTCATTTTGTTTTTTGCTCTTGAATCAGAAATACATCTCCGCTCTCCCAAGGCTGCTGAACCACACCTCATTTTATTTCCTAATTTCACTACCAACAACACAAGTTTATAACCCCAAATTTAAAAGATTAAACTATGCTTGATAGCACAGCTGCTTTGCACACTAAGTCCAGCAGAGCCCATGTACGCCTTTGTACAGGAGAGGGACTAGAATTGTATTTTCATTGGAAAAAGGAATTCCCAGAGGGGAAACTCTCTCTACTGATACAGGTCAGCATTTTCTCTGTCATTTACAGTCCTGAGAAACAGCCTAGAACAGAGGTAACTGAACTAGCCCAAGATCAGCCCAAACCACCTTAAAATGTAAATGGTTAAGATTTAACAAAATAAATAAAAATACACGGAATCACAGCTAACATTACATTTTAAAACCAAGTCGACATATCCAGTTTAGCAGCCCGGTTTCCATAGGAGTTTGACACCGATGACCCAGATCAATGAGAGGCTAAGTGAATGGCCCAAGGTCCCACAGCTGGCAGCTCAGCTTTTGCTAAGTAAAGACATACAGTTGATTAAATCTGGTAAGACCTTCTTTTCCTTCTTTCTGTCTGTGGAGCTAGATTAAGATTTAGAATGGACTTCTCACCACTTTCTCAACAATGCTATTTTGATGGATTTAAGCTTGAGTTAAAATGGAGATAAACTAGACCTGATATTGTTTGGTATAGGGAACTTCCAGCTGAAGAAGCTCCTTCTACCAGCAGAGATCTGTGTGTTCTCAGCAACTGAAAAGAGAGACCTAGAGCAGTGGGATCACAGTCCAGCAGAAACAGGGCCACACAATGACATATCATTCGAATGTCATTCTTGATAGAGCATGTTCTCTGACACTGGAAGAACACACACACATCCTAGTTCTTGTTTTTTATGTGTGTGTGTGTGTGTGTGTGTGTGTGTGTGTGTGTGTTGGAGAATTGGTTTTCCTGCCTCCAATCTTTCCCTTCTCTAAGCCATTCTGGACAGAACTGCCCAAGTTAATATTTCTAAAACTCAAACTCAGATCTCATTACATGCAAACCTTACTCAAGAACCTTCAATGGCTCCCTATTGCTTGTGGGATAAAATATAAATACTTCTACTTGGCAGTTAAAGCCTATCTTCACTCTAACCTCTCTTCCCAGATTAAGCTCACAGTCTGTTCTCTATACAAGTCTCCTGTTGCTGTGCCAACTGCATGGCCTGTCCTTCCGGCCTGAAACCCACTTCCAGTCCCTTATAATTGCCTTGACTTGTTTCCCTCTAGGTTTAGTTGAAAGATTCCCCCTACCAAAGATCTTTTCTGATTCTCCACAAGTTGAAAGTGTTACTCCCTCTCTCCTACTGTATTCTACATAACATAAGTCACAGAATCCTAATCTAGGTAAGTCTGGAAGGGATCTCAAAAGCTATCCAGTTTTTGTATAAATTAAGAAATGAATGTCCAGAAAGTTGACTTTTCTAAGCAGTAACAAACTGATATTATACATGGTCAAAAAAAGTCAAAATGGCTCAGGAAAAGAAGGATGACATGGACACATCCCAAAGGAGAAGGACAGGATAAAAACTGAGGAGAAGAAACCCTGGGGAGAAGTATCCCACTTTCTCCTAACCACTGAGGGAGACAGGGACAGGCTTTAGCTCTTTGCCATGGAAACCGATGTGTCACGATGGGCCCTGGGCTGAAGCCTCTTTCGAGATCCAAGATGCTATTGCCAAAGTGGAGGTGGGGAAAACTCAGAAGGACCATCGAGCCACATCTGGTCTAGAGAATCCCAGAAAGCCCAGAGAGGAAGAGGCTTCTGCCACTGACCTCCTACAGTGCAGGATTAGTAATGGTTCCTCTCCCCCTGCCCCCCCTTCCTTATTTAACCTCTTTGCCTATGGTTCATCTCAGAAAATGGATGGTGGGAAGAGCATTTAAAATGACCCAACCACACAGGATCCGACATTAATAAAGGCATTTTTTTTTAATTATAAGGGAAGGAAAAAACTTCCTTATTTACTATTTCAACAATTAATTATAACAAATTAACTATAAGCACCTAAAACACAAGTTTAGAATTCTCCACCTAGGAAGCATTTGGAGAACCATAAATGTTCTTTGGAGGAGGGCTGAGCTGAGAAGGGGAGTTATAGTTCAAAGGTTATACAGTTATATCAGGCTTCCCCCTACCCCCAAACTTGTGTTTGTGGAGAACAGCACTTATTCTTTAGTGCCGCCTGAAATAAGAATAATTTGTTTTCCTGCAGAGCTGGTGTTGCAGACCTAAGAAACAGTGGAGAAGCTGTTTGGCTCCTGAAAAGAGTTCGGGGAGGTGTTTATATAGCTCCTCTGGTGAAAAATAACCTTTTTCTTAATCCTCTTTTTTTTGGTTCCTCATCTTGAAGTCAATTTTAATGCAATTTTTATGCCATTCCAGAAAACTTTCCTATTTGTTTACCACTGACTTAATTTTCTTCAGGGTTGGGTTGAGAAAAAAGTGGAGAAAGTCAGCCAACCAGCCGGTTGGGATATTTGGATAAGCTGCCTTTAATAACTTGTTGAGCTAATTTTTGCATGACTCAATATGTGAACGAGTGCCAAGTTCTGCCCTCAGCATGCACGCCTCATTTTCCTTAGCCACATCTGCTTTGTCCCTGGGCAGAAGTCACACAAAAGGAAGACTGTGTTGGACTCTTTTATCTGTGAAAATAAGTTGCTATTAACAAAACAGTTTTGTATTTTTTTTCCCCAAAAAGCTACGAAAAGCAGAAAATCTTTGGAAAACAGTTGGTCTCTCCAGGATTTATTGTGGGCAGATAAATTGGGTTTTGGTGGGTGAGTGGGAGAAAATATCTGGCAGACTTTGAAAACAGAACCAAGGTAAAAATTTGGTTCTCGAGAGGATTTCTGCCTAATTGAAATGTTTGTAAACATATAATTGAAGACATACATTAGATCCAAAGTAAAATAAACTTCAAACCTCATCATCATAAAAAAAAAATTGGAATCCTCAATCTCATGTCAAAGTCTGAATCAAAAATGTATTGAAATGTGGCAGAAGCCTCTTTGCGTTTAGGTTTATTGACACCATCTTCCCTTTGGTTCTTATTTTGTAGAAATGAAAGGCATTTACTACTGACAGAGCCTGATCTGTTTACCTACAGCTTGGTTGCCAGATCTACTCCCTCTACTTATTCTGACCACAAGAAAGGCCTTTGAAGTCCAAATATTTCACCACATCTAGAGAAGCTCTGAGAGGGGACTTTCTAAATCTTGAAATAATCACAAGAGAGGGAGGGTGAGTTTATTTCTAGCTAAGAAGAGAGAGAAATGTGGAGAGGAAAGTGCAGGTCTCTTCGTTTTTATATCTGTAAGCTATTATTTTTTACTTAAGTCATCATCTTAATTCATGTTATCTACCTATAATTTTCTTTGTGCACATGCCAGATGCTCAATCAAGAGTTTCAAATAAATTAACATGTTATTTATTAACTTACAAGTAGCATATTCTTCAAGATAAAAAGAAGCCCCTAATAAGTTGCACAGAAATGTAATATCCTCTGATAAAGCATATATTATTTATCTGACCTTTTTCATTCTCCCCACATCCATTCAATTTCCTTGGTTGCAATACACCACTTAAAAGGTGACCTCCCTTTCCCAGGATTTACATATACTTCTCAGAAAAAGTTGGCAAACACTTGGTTGTCTTTTGTGAAGCCAGAGTTAAAACAGAGCTCTCGGTCTCCGGAGAGCTCCAGTTCAGAGCCCCGCTTCCCACAGAAGGGGTGCAGATTTGTGCGGCCCTTCCTAACGTTCTGACCCTGGGCATCGGCCGGCCCGATCCTGGCGCTGGTTCTAGAGCTTCTCTGGGCCTCGGCTGTTGTTCCTGACCCGGCTCTAACACTTCGTGATCCTGGGATCCTGTTCCAGGCTCTGTTCTGGCCCGCGGTTCCGCTTGCTCTGGGCTCCTAGAGGCCGCTGCCACGGGGATGAGCTGGGTCCTGGCTTAATCCTCCTCCCCCGGCCCTTTCTTTTGGGGCTCCTTCCTGCTATCTCCAAGAGATTTTGAGGGAAAGCCTTTGGTGACCTTTAAGGTGCTCCCATTTACTACCATATAAAACACCAAAGTCTATTATTCCGTATTCAATTCTGTGTTCACTATGTTCCAGAGGTAGATCTTGAACTCAGGTCTTCTGGTTTAGTGACCAGTTAACAGACATGATCATAACTGAATGGAAGCTCTCAGAGGGATGAACGATTTTGAGTTTTTGAACTCACGTGGGCAGCCCACAGCACAATACCTGGCACACAGTAGTGGCTTAATAAATGCCTACTGAACGTTTAAAGAATGACTGTGAAAAATGGTACTATTTCCTTTATTGTATTAGCAGACATAAATATTCTGAAACTTGGTCTCAGGCTGTAATGGAAATTTTTGAGAATCAAATAAATCAAGCTGTCATCATTGAAGTCAAAGGTAATAAATGTTTGACATGTAATTTATTTTTCAACCTGTAAGTTATTATTTTCTATTCAAATAATAATTTTCTTAATCCATATTATCTACCTATATTTTTCTTGGCACACATTAGGGGATCGATCAAGAATTTTGAGATAAATGATCCATTCTTAGTTTATAAATAGCACGCTCCTCAAGATAGAACAAAGGGGCTAATAAATTGCCCAGAAATATAATACCCTATGACAAAGCAGGTGGAGCGAAGTCCTTTGTCTTCCTATACTTTAGCCTGGGTCCACTGACTTACAGCTTTAGCTTACTGTTACCTAGTTGCACAGGACATTGGAGGTCATTCAGTTTGCCTCCATTTTATTTTTGTTTTTAGGTTTTAAATTATTTCCAATGAAACCAAAGAGAGGTTGGAGTAGCAGAGAGCAAGAGCTGAGTCCAGATCCTAAGCTCTGACACCCAGTGGGGCAGCGCCGGCCTTCCCTGCACCCGTAGAGCCCCAGGTCTGGTCTCTACCTCTGTCCCACCCCCCATTTGCCCTTTCCTCTACCACAGGGGGAAAATGAGGAAACATGGGTTGCCCTTAAAACGGCCGCAGCCCCAGAATGAACCCACCCAAGTCCAAACCGGGAATCAGCCTTTTTTCCTTAGGTCACCAAAACAGAAATGCACCCCGACCCAAACAGAAGGACCTTTTGCATTGGGCAGGCCCTCGGGTGACCTTGGAGTACAGCACCCTGAGGCCCGTCGTGGAGGTGGAGGTGACCTGGCTCTCAGAGGCCCTGCTTCCCTTGGGCAGGTCCAAGCGGGCATGAAAAGCTTCCAGAGTGACCATGTATCTATCCCAGACGACGGGTTTTTGGTTTACACTCTGTTGGTGGAGGCAGAGAAACCATTTCAATAAAAGTGTGGCCCTTTCACAGTATATCCAGTGCACTTGTGCTTTTTAAAGTAAATTTTTATTGATATCTTTTGTTTACCTATCACCTAGATTTTCCTCTGTATTCTTCCTCTAACACTTTCCCTCTTTAAAAAAAAAAAGAGGAAGGAAAAAAATTCCATAAAACTGATCAACAGTTGAAAAAAAAAATGCTCCCACAGGCCGTCTTGCTGGTGGCTCCTAACCTTTACAATGGTATTGAATCATGGTGTTAATAATGATAATTTTTTTTTTTAGAACATTTTAAGGTTTACAAAAAATTTTCTATTATCTCATTAAATCCTCACAATTCCAAGATTTAAGCATCATTATTGTCTCTCTATCCCCATAACTAAAATTTTTAAATGGGAGTGAAAAGGAAAATGAATCAAGGCCATCGCACAAAAAAATGACCACAGATCTCCAGGCCGTGGAGGCCGGCCTCGGACCTCCGAGGAGAGGCTGGGGGAGGGGGGTGTCCTGGACAAAGCCAGGGGCAGGATTGGGGCCCACCCAGGAGCTCCGGACCCCAGTGTGAATTCTGCCCTGACACCGACTCTTAGCGACTTCGCTCTCATTCTCAGCTTTTTCTTCTGTGAAATAGAGGGATAACCAGAGCCTCCACTTTAGTAGGTGCTCCTGAGAATCAAATGAGATAACATATGTAAAGTGCTTTGCAAACCGTCAAGAATTTGGTAAATGATAGCTATTACTTTTAAGTAACTAAATAATACTAATTGATAACTTACTGTGTACCCGGCATTGGGCTCAAGGCTTTACGACTCTGATTTTCACAGTAACTCTGGGAGGGAGGTGTGTTACTATCCTCATTTTACAGCTAAGGAAATTGAGGCAGGTAGGACAAGTGGCAGCTACTAAGTGTCTGAGCTAAATCAGAACTTGGGTTGTTCTGACTCCAGAACCAGCCCTCTGTGCACAATGGCGATTCCTAGCCACTCCTGGCTACAGGAAGGACTTGGGACAGACGGTCCTAAATCTATGCTCTGTAAGTCTCAATTAATTGTGTCTAAATGAAAATTAAGCATGAGAAATTTCTGACAAGAGATTGGCTTATAAGGTGACTGTCAGTCAGAGGATCACAGACGGAAGGAGAAGGGACTTCAGGCCTCCTCTCTCCACTTCCCCCTCTAACAGATAAAGAGAAACTGAGAGCGCTCAACAGTTTGCCACAGATCACCCAAGTAGCAAGTGGCTGAGGTGGGCTTCGAATTCAGGGCCTTCATTCCCAAGTCTTTGCACCAGGCTGCTTGGGGGGTGGCTCCCACTTAGCTCACGTAATTTAATTTATATCTGCAGCAAGATACTTCAATAATCAAACTTCTGTGTTCATGGTGGGAAAGAAAGCCATTTGATTCAAATTGATATTCTAGGGACCGGTCAAGTCACATAGTTATTAAAAAGTTTTTTGGCCAAGCTTTTTTTTCCCCCCTCATGAAGAATGGAGGCTTCCAGTTAGAGTTTAAACAATCAATTCTTGTTTACTTTCTTAAATAATGAACCATTTGGTTTTTATTATAAAGAAAAAATATAAATTTTATATTCAAAGACCTAATTAAAACATTCTCCTTTTACCATTTTATTCTTCTCCAAAGCACATCCATAAATATTCTCCACCACAAGCATAACCACTATATAAATAAATCCCTTATTTCTTTCTATAAATAATCATTCATTCATTAATAATGGTTAAATTCTCCGCAAATGTATTTCTATTACATAGACATCATTGAAATAAGATGATAAATATTTTAGTGAAAGGACTAAGATTCAATTATAATCACAGAAACCAGAAAAAGGAACACAATGCCTGGGAACAGTATAAGCCAAATTTAAATTTGTTTTTACTCATGGGAAATCACTTCAAGCCAGTGGATGGGTGGGTAATGACGTTTATTGGACAGGATGACATAACTATTGCCTAAAGTTTTCCTTATTAAACTCATGTCAACAGCAAAGAGCTGGCTGGACCTCAGCAAAGATGGAAATGACCGATGACATCAAGAGGTGAAATGTCACCCTAGTCAGACAAAATCGTTCTTCATTTGGGTGTTGATAGACCTGCTTACAAAGACTGAACTCTGCTGTGGTCAACTGTAACTATATCCCTCTGTAACTGGTGGGACTTCCTATTTACAGCATGAGTTTAATTCCTGGCTCTGACATTTACTTATTGGGTGACCGGCTATCACTGACCGTCTCAGGGATCTCGGCGACTCTCAGCGCCCGAAAGAGGAGCTGCTATTTTGTGATGGTAAGGGGGTTTCTACTCTGTGAATTCCCTGCATATACACCAATATATTAGTCTGATTCCCCTCCCCTCCCCACTCCAATTTAATAAATCGTTAGAGACTGGGCCCTTTGTTTAATGCTAATGTTCTGTTCTAATCCACCCAGTTATTCTTAGTTCTCTCAATCTGCATCTCTTTCCCCGCAGTCTCTCCCTCACTCTCTCCTCTGTCTGACTCCTCGTCTCTGTGTATCCTTCCTCTCCCTACATAGATTCATGACCAAATTGCTCAATCAAAAAAATTCTTCACCCAGTAGTCAATTGGGTGATGAGCCCGATCTAGGCTGGTCCTATCCAGTTCAATCAACATTTATGAAGGACCCACTTCATGTAAGGCTCAAAACCAAGAGATGATCACCAGACCCTTAGTCAGAGCTCCTCCGCTCCTTAAGGTCTGAGGGAGCCGGGGCTCCACTGTCGCCCAGGACGGAGGAAGGTCACTGACTTCAGGGATGCATGGTGATTTGCCTGCAAGGTCATTCTCCTTAATTAACTCCACAGAGAGGTAACAGAGTAGGAAAGGTAAAGTCCCTACCTGCAAGAGGGAAAAAAGATCCAGAAGTGTCTCATCTCCCTTTTCTTTCACTTTGCTGAGACGTTTCTAATGTAATTCACTTAAACGTTCCTGAATTTTTTCTCTTATTTACATTATCTTATATTTCCATGTTTAGAGTTTTTTTTTTTTTTTTTTTTTTTTTTTTTTAGAAATAAGATGGACTACAGAGATCTAATGGAGAGTTCTGATATTCCAACTTACTTAAAAACAACCACGCCAGGCAGCACAACACAGTCTAGTGGGAAAAGTGATGGGTTTGGAGCCAGGACAGACCAGCTTCAAATTAAGGCTGACACTAGATTGGCATTGATGGACTTTTGTCTGTACGGCAGCTTCTTTTCTATAAACTGGGTGCTATAATACCCATAAGACTCGGCAGGGCTGTTGGGAGAATCAAATGAGAATACGTGAAAAGTACTTTGTAAACCTCAAATTTTTTTTTAATCTAATAAAAGAATAGTTATTGAGTTAACAATGTTTCTGAATGTCTATAATCATGGCCCAAAGAATTTTAAGTGTAGGAAAAAAGTTTAAAACAGTAAATACTCTAAAATATCTTAAAAGCAATTACAAAAAAAAAAGCCACACCAATTTAAGGGAATTAGGAAAGTGATTTAGTGAAATATACACAGAAGCTTACCAAGCTCCTCAATATTTACTGTCGGGATCTAGAATAAAGCATTTTTCCTTTAGCGAAAACATTTAAAAAGCTTGCTGTCTCCAGAAAAGGCAATAGGATGGAAGAGAATGTCGTGTGACAGGTAAAAACTGGTAGTTTTTGCAATGATTCACACCTAAAAGATAGAGAAGTTTCAATTCCAGTCTAGACATACACACCAAATATAGATAAAAATAAATCACTGATACCTTTTAGTATCATCTCAATGATGATTTATCAAAGTAAAAGATTCTAAGATTTCCCGAATTTGCTTTTTTTGCCACATACATAAAAAGGAGAAGTCCTAGAGGAAATTGACTAGATTGAGCAATCAATCAACTAACTAATGTTTATTGGTCACCTGCCACGTTGCAAAGCAAGAGGCTGATCACTGATGGCAACATCAGAGAGAGTGAGGAGGTGTGATAGGATTGTGGATGTTATTTTGTCATTTTTCAGTCACGTCTGACTCTTTGTGACTCCATCTGGGTTTTCTTGGCAAAGGCACTGGAGTGGTTTATGGATATTTTCTTCTCTTGCCCATTTTACAGATGAGGAAACTGAGGCAAACAGGGTCAAGTGTTCAGGGTCACACGGCCGGTCAGTGTCTGAGGCCAGATTGGAGCTCTGGAAGAGGAGTCCTCCTGACTTCAGGCCTGGCGCTCTAACCACCCCGCCACCTACCTGCCCCATGGACAGAGAATTAGGAGTCAAGTAAATCTGAATTCTGGTTTTAAGAGTCTCCCTGGTTAGGCAAGTCACAGAATACTGACTTAGAAAACCACAAGTGATGTTGTTGGGGTTGTATTTTTGTTTATTCTGTTAAAACATTTCCCATCTGCATTATTAGTCCGGGTTCCCTCAGAAATAAGTCTGGACTATAGGATCTCGGGCGTCCCTTCCCGCTGCTGCATCCTGAGTCCCTGAAGGCAGAGCTTCCTCCTAACGCTCCCTGGGAGGGCAGCTAGAACAAGATCTCCGTGCTTTCCGGCCTTCCTTCTCTGCTTGCCCCTGTACAGGAAGCACTCCCTAAGTGTCAGCCCCAGGCAGCAAGCTGCCTCCTCCTTCCCCAAGGAGCCGGCTGCCTGAGCTGATAAAGCATGATCACCACGAGGCCGTCTCCAAGCTTAGAGGCCTTCCATACCTCCGGCTGTGCAGTCCCACCTTCACCTTTTTCAGACTTCTGCCCTGAGCCTTCTTAAACCCTCTTTCCATATATTTTGAACATCACACATTCTCAGCAAGAAAACTAGGTTGTCTGAGCCCTGGGGTGATGGGCACAAAGTCAGTGAAGGAGCCACGTGTCAGCAGGCAGGCTCCAGTGGGTGAGGGGCGGTGGGCTCAACTACTTGGGGCCTGAGAAGTCAGAGCAGGAACCCTGATACAGGGGCCAGAACTATTTCCCCAAGGAAGTTGTTTCCTCTCCCAGGGAGCATTTGACTTCCCGGACCAAAGGGAAGAATTGACCGAGGGCACCTCTCCTGTGCCCTCACAGGGAATTAACGGCGCGAGTTCTCCCGGCCCGAGCTCCAGAACCATCCTCAGCCCGGACTCCCCTCCAGCCGCACCCAGATTCCAAGACCATGATCATTGTCCACTGTGGGGGACTGAAGGATTTGCTTTTTAAAATTTTTTTTAAACACTTAAAAAAAATAATTTTATTTCATTATATCTAGTTTCCTTTTTAATCTTATGCATTTAAAAACAAGGGTACGTCAACTTTCCTAGACTGAAAGGACCCCTACCCCAATTCCACTGTACCTTGTGATAGGCTTATTTACAGGTCTGTTCCCTTCCTCTTTGGGAAGAGTTAGATTTAGGGCAGAGTCGAGAGTTTTTCATCTTTGTTTCATGGGCACAATGCTTTGTACGTGGCAGATTAAGTGATTTTTCACAAAAGATAACACATCTTGAAGTGTTAACCCGGCTATGTCCCCACTCCCGAAGTCCTCCCTCCAGGATAGGCCGTGGGGCCTCTCCCAGGGTTTCCTATAGCTCGGGGCTCTCTCCCCTCCAGGTGCCAAAATGATTTTCCTAAAGGACAGACCACCCTTCTCCCTCTTAATAAAGAAACTTGCACTAGCGATCAGAGCCCCTTGGTCCCCTCTATGCCCTCTGGGTTTGGCCAGGCTGACCTGCGCTTGATAGCAAGCCCCATTCTCAGGGCACAGCTGGGTGGATTTGCATTGACTTCGCTTGCAATGCTGGGCCCCTTCCCTTTTTAAGCTCAGGGCCTAGTACACACTAGGCACTTAATAAATGCTTCCTAATTTGTCATGACCCCTTGCTGCCTTTTAGCTTCTCTGGCTTTTCAGATTCCTTTTTCTGTAGCTTCCTGCTGCCTGTCTGCCTTCCTCAGATTCCAATACACTTTAAAAATCAGTGTAATGGGTAGAGTAATCACAGGAATCTTCAAGGAAGGACCACTGACTGAAAGAGTGACAGCATCAAGGGCACCGAACTGGTCTCTGAAATCTGCTATCCGTCACAAGCAATAACCAGACCCGTCAGCTCACTTTGCCTCTAGGCAATGCTCCCAATTTCACTTAGGCTACAATTTAATGAGACATTATTTATAATAATTTTTTTAATCTACAGAATTCCTCGCATTGGGTTCCAACACAGTTTTCCATCTTACAAAATAGCTACTATTTTGAGAAGCCGAGGAAAGAAAAACATGGCATAAATAAAATATTAGGTGCCATAGCTTTTCTTTTTTTTCGATTTCCGATGGGTAGTAAGTGGTTGTTCAAATTATTACTGGATTAATTTCATTTATTTCTCAGGGCCTCATGGGAAATACTTTTTCTGGCTTCTAAGTGATCAACTGTTTTGGGGAATCTTTACTCCATCCATTGCATTCATGCTCCCTGCAAACATCTGTTACTCTGATAATTGTCATCTGAGTAGGTAAATTCAGAGATAAGTGATTGTTAACAAATGTCTAGAACAAACAATGCCCAAAATGAATGTAAATAATCGGCAACAAAAGGCACAGAGAAAGAATAATGAATACTTTGGCTCAGCCACAAGAGGAAAGGATGATCATCCTTTTTTGGGAGGCTGTGGAGAGGAGTTCAGGGGGCATCTATGGTCCAAGGGTTTGGATCTTGGGATGTCCCAGGGATGGGGACTTCTCCTCCCTGTTGAGAAAGCTCTCCAGGGATTTATGAATATTGCTAGATGATTTCTCTGCGGCTTGTTAACAGCCACAAAGACAAAATGGGCTTAGCAGAGCTGGAAGTGGAAGGGGCCTTAAAGGTTATCCAAATCCACGCCACTCAGTTTACAGATGTTAGGGTACTGGAGAGGACACAGACACATCACGTGACCCCGGCCACACATAGCGGCGGCCCAAGCCGCATCCTCCCGACTTCCATCCCTGGGCTGGGAAGCCTTTTCTGCCATCTTCTTTTTCAAAAACTATACCCCCCAAATAAAACTTTAGAACTGATTAAATAAGAAGCTAAAAATGAATATATTCTCAAGTCAAGGGATTGGGAACAGGATTGCATGTACTGTACCGAAGTAAAATATTTTATAGCCTCATTAATAAAGAATAATAAAATGAAAATGCTATTTCAATATAATGTGCGTAATTACTTCCACACATATACTTAATGCAACATTACAGTTAAATAAGATTAAGGCTGCAAATTAAAACCCATAAAGTAGAAAATAATAAAGTCGAAATTCTCATACTGACATTAATTTACTATGTTAAAATCTAATGAGTTTGCTTAATGCTATCTAGTAATTCAAAATATTCTATGTGGGCAGCATGGGTGAGTAACTGGCAAAATGAAAACTTTTACTTTGTCATTTCTTACTTCTTAGATGGCGACATTGACACTTACGATACAGTGAGATTTTCTGTGATTTTTCGAAGGTTTTTAAAAGGAAGCTGAGAACACAGTAGCTTCAAAGCCCAGCTGCAGAAATGGTTGTTATAATCCTGGGTCTCTCAAGTGTCCACTGTGGATTCAGGACAGTGAAACCGCAGCTAAGGGAAATCTATAAATAATGCTCCCGTAGTGTTAACTTCCTCCCCAGGCAAACCTTTTATTGCAGCAGCTGACAAGAAGCAAACCAGACTGATGGGAGTTTTCCCTCCTTTTATTGAAATATTTTAACGGGAGGAGAAAAGAAACATCTGCTCCCTTGCAGGAGATTATCCTACATCTACTTTGCATGGAGTTTATTCCTCCTGCAATAGAGCCAAGCTCTTTGCTGATGCCCCGGGAGCTGGTGAGGACAGAACTACCTGTGCATCATTGTGACCTTGAAACCCACCTGGGCAGCCAGGGTTCAGTCAGGGCCTGCTGACTCACCGCGAGGCTCTCTGAGCCTCAGAGGCCGAGTCCTGCGGGGTCAGCTCTGTTCCTTGAGGACAATTTCTCAGCAGACCCAGAGGAACCGGACTGGGCCCTGGGCCCAGCACAACATCCTCTGGGGGGAGGCTTTCCAGCCCAGTGGAGAGTCCCCACATTGGGGGCCCCTTCCTAGCAGAGGGCTGGGATGGCCAGCAGTGAAGGGTGAGGATGTTGTTGTCGGCCTGCTTCAGAAAACCCCCTTGAGGGGCAGCGAGGTGGAGCAGTGGGTAGGGCACCAGCCCTGAAGTCGGGAGGACTTGAGTCCAAATCTGGTCTCAGACACTTCACACTTCCTGGCTGTGTGACCCTGGGCAAGTCACTTAATCCCAATGGCTTCAGTGAAAGAAGGAAGGAGGGAAAGAAGGAGGGAGAGAAGGAGGAAGGGAGGGAGGGACGGAGGAAGGGAGGGAGGGACGGAGGCAGGAAGGAAGGAAGGAAGGAAAGAAGGGGGGGAAGGAAGGAAGAAAGGAAGGGGGGGAAGAAAGGAAGGAAGGAAGGAAAGAAGAAAAGGGGGAAGGAAAGAAGGAAGGAGGGAAGGAAGAAAAGGGGGAAAGAAGGAAGGGGGGGAAGAATGGAAGGAAGGGGGAAAGAATGGAAGGAAAAGGGAAAGGAAGGAAGAGAAAGATCTCCTAAATACATTCAAACTATGAGGACCTTTATCAATACAGGAATTCATATGAAGTGAACTCTGGTTCTTTGGGAATGAGTGTCTGCTTGTGTGTGATGTTTGTGTGCACGTCTCTCTATGTGATTGTGTATTCATACTAGTGATGGGGGGGGGGGGGGAGAGGAGGAAGGGAAGAGCTTGAAACCGCCTTAATTCCATAATCCCAATTGCAGCAGAAAAGTGAATCTGAACCAATTAAAAAGGAAATTGGAATGAAGTAAAAGTGCAGCAGCCTCATCTGTGCTAACAGGGGAGGAGGAGGGCAGGGGAGCCATTCCAGTCCAATCGCCATTTAAACTTGGCCAGTCCCGTAATAAGTCCTGCTGGGATGTCGTGGTTTCCCCCACGGCGCCCACTCTTTGCCCAGGTGCTGATGGGCAGTGCCCTCTGAAAGAAAAGCGGGCAGGCAGGGCAAAGGCCGGCTTCTCTCCTCCGTGGGCTCCTTCTAGGCAGGTGCTCTGTTGGCCATTTAGCAGTCACTGTGGTGGGAAGGCAGCAAACAAACATTCTGGGCGACTCCTGGAGTTCCCCAAAGGGGAGAGGGGCGCACTGTGGGGGCCTGGGTCCCTCTGGGGTCTCCCAGGGGACGGCTCTCCAGTTACTTTCTGTTCCCCTAGTTAGCAGATAGTGCCAGTGCATTTCCTGGGAGTCCCAGTGGGGCCCCACAGCCCACGGCAGTGTGGGGGAGCCCGGGGCAGACACACCCCACCTCCAGCAGGGAATGAAAGGATTCCCAAACTCTGTTTTTGGCTGGGAAGAAGTGGACAGAAGGCACTGGGGACAGGTTCCTGACCAAGGCCTCCGCCCCTGAGCTGCTGCCTCCCCTTGAATGGCTCTGATTGCCCCGGCTCCCAGAAGGCCCTTCAGAGATCAGGATGCCAGGAAAGTGCCCCAGATGTCTGCACGCTGGACGGCGATGAGGGGGACCAAGCCAGGGAGGAGACGGACCCAAGCTTCGACCACGTGAATCATGACTTCCATTTCTCAGTGTCGCTGCGTTTCAAATGGTTGAATCTAGAACCCAGGCGCCTGCCATTACTGGAAGCTTTAAATAAATGGGGTCCCCTGACACTATCCTCCAATGTTTCTCAGGGGCCTCCTCCTGCCCAGAAAACCCATGGTGTCACTAAGACCGTATTCAGGGGGTCAGCTCCAGGGGATTGTCTAGCCTGGAGAGCCACATTTCTACTGGGAATCCGGGTGAGGTGGTCAACATTTATATTTTGGTCCCCATACAAAGAAATGCTGCTACTTCAGAGCCTGAGGGCTGGCACAAAGAGCTGTCTTCCCAGGGCATGCAAAAAGGAATTCTCAACCGAAAAGGGGCCTATCTGGCTAGGTGGGACAGATCCCAAGCTCAACACTGGAGTCTCATTTCCATTGTGTTCAGATTATGGGGTTGCTGACCCAGATTGCTTAGCTACAATTAGCTCCTCAATCACCTAGGAAAAAGGCCAGTAGGTTAGGGGAGAGGCCATTTTCTTTGTAATTCCTTTCTCCATTACGGAAGGCCTGCCTTCTCTGTGTGAGTTCTTTTAAAAATTAAAAATGCAGAGACCTATTCATCGCTACCTGGTA
Organism: Antechinus flavipes; assembly: GCF_016432865.1. Classification (NCBI taxonomy): domain Eukaryota; kingdom Metazoa; phylum Chordata; class Mammalia; order Dasyuromorphia; family Dasyuridae; genus Antechinus; species Antechinus flavipes. Next base: position 28,781,985 of record NC_067402.1, read on the forward strand.
TTTACTTGGCTCTAAGGTCAGCATCCAAACAGGTTTTTCCTCACTTATTACCGGAGATGACAGGTATTACAGAATAGTGGAGGGAGAGCAGGACGGCCTGCCTCTGACACACACTGGCTGGGTGCCCGTGGGAGTGATTTAACCCCTCGGCCCCCCAGGTTCTCCCCAGGCTTATCCACTGCAGAACAGGAACGACCAACATTGGTAAAAAGGGTTTCCTCCCTCTGAGTTCCCTCAGATAAGGAATTCTCAGGTCTCCTCCAAAGTAAAAATAATAAAATCACTTCTAAACACTGTATTACTTAAGATTCTGGGAAGATGGTGGAGTAGGTCAGTAAATTTCAAGCTCTCCAGACCCCCTCCCCTCCCCCAACAGAACAAATTTCCATCTCAGGGCAAACATGACTGGTGAAAAAATCAAAACTTGGGGCAGAACTGGGTCCTCAAGGTACGAGGAATGCCCCCCAGGATGGAGATTCTGTGCAAGTGAAGTGGGAAGTGCAAGCACCTCCAGGTAACCTTCACACAAACATATGGCCTGGGGTTGGATGAGCCTTGGTTTAACCACAGGAACTCAGACTTTCCAGTGTGGAATTCGGTTAGAGTCAGGGTCCTAGTTGAGGAAGGCCAGGCCCAGCTGTGCTGCTGAGACCCGGCACATCAGGAGGGGGGAGGCAGGGAGGCTGCCAGGGGAGGGCACTTGCAGGAGTGGGGAGCTTTGGATTTGGGGTTCCAAGTCAGAGGTGCCATCTCCACTCCCCATTAGAAGTATTTACACTAATAATTTTCATTAAAAAATAAAAAGAACCAGCAAAGAAGAAAAACCACCCACAGAAACTTACTAGGAGAATGGGGAAGACCAGAGTTCATCTTCAGAAGAGGACACTAAAGCTTCTTCTACCCAAAGAATAATGGTAAATGGCTCCCTGCCAGAGAGAAGTTAGAGAAGAACTAAAAAAAAAAAAAAAAAAAAAAAAAAAAAGAATTTAAAAATCAAATGAGAAACATTGAGGGGGGGGGGAACCATCCAAGAAAAAAGAAGATTATGAAAAAAATTAACCAACTAGAAAAAGAAATCCAGAGTTTTAAAGACCAAAAAAATTCTTTGAAAACTAGAATTAGGCAAGGGGAAGCTAGTGAAGCTATCAGAGTCCAATAAGTAGTAAAACAGAATATAAAGAATTTTAAAAAGAGCAGAATGCAAAACATTTTATAAGAAAAACAACAGATCAAGAAAGAGAAAATATAAAAATAATTGGACTATCTGAAAGCTGTGAACAACAACAACAACAAAAAAACCCTACCCACAATAATACAAGAAAAAATCCAAGAAGATTATCCTGAAATGATAGAATAGGAGGGGAAAGTAGAAATAGAAAAAATCCAGCAATCAATCACTGCCTCAAAGAGATCCTTTGTAGAAAACACATGGGGAATATTATTGCCAAATTTTGAAACCCTCAGGTCAAAGGGGAAATTTTGCATGAAACAAGAAACAGCGATTCAAATATCCTGAAGATACAATTAGATGTACAGGACTTATCAGTAACCATAAGAAAAGACCATAGGTCCTGGATTCGTATATACCAGCAATCAAAAGAAGTGGGCCTGCAGGCAAAAATATCACACATCCAGCAAAAAAATTATCTCTAACATTAAATGGGGGGGAAAAAGGCCAGTCCAGAGGTGGGAACTCTGAAGAGGTATCCTTAAGACTCAGTATGATTGATGAGATAATGATTCTCTAGCTAAGCACATACTTAGTACGGTACTTAATGTGATGTGATGTTCTACAGCTGGAGGATGCTCTGATGGGATACATAACAAACAACATGAGTCAACATTGTGATATAACAAACAATATGAATATACATGTCCAGAAGTCCTAGAAGGAAAATATGTAAACAACAGTCACACATATGCCTCCTCCCTCAGCCAAGAGATAGTCCAAAACCAATCTATTGTTCCTTGCTTCACGTGCCAAGGAATCCAATGATCCCCCAGGTTTTGAAGTCCTGCAACAGTCTTATCAACAATTTTTTATGATCATGAGTCAATTGCCACAACTGCCCCGTTCTTGCAGATTTTTAGATTTTTCTTTCAACCAAACCAGAACTTAAAAGAAAGTTTAACATACGTATGTAAATGTAAGAGATCAGTTTCAAGGAATTTAACATGGGCAATGTTTTTTACACGGAAATGTTTAGCATGTGTTTAAGACTGACATCACAGCAACTGAGTAGTTCAAAAAAAGATTGGGGCAGAGTTAAGGCAAAAACAATAATTACACGTTATACAGATGAGTGCAGAAGAAGAACAGACATGTAGGCATTAGAGGGGGGAGAGAGGCTCGTAGTTCTTCAAAATTCTCATTAGGAAAGGGTTAAATTGTCAACACTGCATATCTCCCATAGAGGGTACAGCATCCTCCAAAATCTATAAAGAAATAAAAGGGGAAGGAAGAAATGGGAGGAGGGAAAGCAAAGGATAGGGGAAGAAAACAAAGGAAGGATCCATGGATGGAAGCAAGTTAAGGAGCAGAACTAAAGCAAAGAGCAGGGATAGGAAAGATATGTGGGTGAGGGTGGGGGTGGGGAGGTGTGTGAGATAGATACACAGATATACATATATACACATAAATATATCCTTGCTTCACTATAGCCTGCTTAGGTGGAGGGGAAAAAGGAGGGAAAAAAAAAGTTAAAAAAGTATGCAGCAGAGAACAAAAGAACAACCTACAAGGAAGTAATGAAAAGATGGACACTCCTGATTATAATTTCTTCCACTATTATATATCCTTTCTTGAACTAGTAATTTATTGTCATATATTTTGAATCCTCCCTGAGGTTCTGCTGGGTACACGACAATGTTCTGTTCTGTTTTGTTTCCTTTTTTAGAAAAAAAAATTAAAAACAAAACAAAAAAAAACTACCTAGTGAGATGTTAATTAAGTAACATTTTAGACTGGAAAGTGTAACTAAAATGTGTGCTACAGTGGTTTCTTCGTTGCTCACGCCTTTGAAAGCAAATCTCCACCGATACTGAAAAACCTGTCACATATCTGTGTGTATGTGAAGAAAATGGCTCTTTACACCCACGAGGATGATTTCCTCACCAAAAGGGGAAAACAATTTGATAAACCCTACCAGTTATCTAGAGGGGAAAAGCCATATATGGACTTGAAGTCTGGGGAGTTGGCTTTCAATTCTATTCCTCGCCATTCCGTCAGAATTTATTAGGAGCTTTCCACGTGTCAGAGATTTCTATAAGGAGACAAACAAAAAACCCAACCAGTCTTGAACCTCAAAGATTATACTGATCACTGCATAGAGTCTTCCTCTCCCCCTTCCCCCCTCATCCTTCACTCGATCTGCTGACAAAGGGAGGCTCCTGAAGCATGGGCCGGTCTGCCAAGGCCCTTCTGGCCCCCTCACCCCCATCTGCAGCCGGATACACGCCAGTTACTCCCTATTATTTCCAACATTAAACAGAAAGTCCTCTGGCCTTTAGGATTCTTCACAGCCTAGATCCTTCTTATGTTTCCTCTCTCCTTACTCATATTCAGGGAGAACTAGATGGCCTCTCATAGGTCATTTCACCACCAGTTTCCTCCCCTATAAAATGTGGACAAATTAAATGTGATCCCCATCTCTCAGAGAGAACTTGCATGTTTGAGCTTCCTAGCCTTGCCTCAAGTTCTGACTTACACCCCCTCTCCCCCCTCCTATAGGAAGCTTTTCCCAGCCTGGCTGTCCCTTTGTTGATTATTTCCAAATTAATCTGGTCTATGGCTTGTTAACACATAGCTGTTTCATGTTATTTCTTCCATTAGACCTGAATTCCTCAAGGACAAGGGCTGCTTTTTGCCTTTCTCTGTGCCTGGCACATAGTAGGTGTTTCATAAATATTTGTCAGTTGACTCAGAACATCTTAAAATGTTATATAAATGCGCTCAGGAAAGGAACATTTTCCAACCATTTTCAAAGCAACTTATTCATTGAAATAAATAAGCTAGTAATTATTTGCTTAGTTGACAGACATTTTTAAAAAGCTTGGGGTTTCATTTTTTTTAGGGTCAAATATCCTTGGTATTCAAGCAATTTCTTCTTCGTTCACTGACATGCTTTGAGACGGTTAGAAGAATTCATTGCAAAGCGCGCTGCATTTTCCCGCGAGGAGTGTATGCGGTACCTCAGTGAGCCTGTTTCCCCATCTGTAAAGTGAAGTGGACCAGAGACCTGGGATTTCCTTCCCGCTCTGCTTCTACCAGGGCATGATCCTGACGCCTGAAAAATGACCCAAGTCCACCTTGTTTAGAGACAGGGGGAGATGCTTAGCTGAGGCCTAATCATCACCAACAGTTATGTAGTTCGGGGCCTCCCTGGGCCTTTAATACCCTCCTCTCCCCCCCTAAATTCCGCAGTGATTGTTCATTCTTGGGCCACAGTGACATCCAAGGTACCAAAGGGCGGCAAAAAGACACAAACAGCAGCACCTGACTCGGGAGAAACTTCCACGGACGGAGCCGCAGCCACAAGATTTAGAGACAAAACAACAACCGATAAAGCGGCCGCCCTGGAACGTCCCCGGGGGAGACCCGGAGAGGGGACCTTTCTGAACCTCCGCAGCGCAAGCGTCCGACAGCGGGAATGCGCAGGTGAGGTTCCGGTCCCCATCCAGAGCAAGCTAGGCCAGGGGCTCCGCGGCGGGCAGTTCTAGCTCCCTTAACCGGAAAGAGCCGCTTTTCTAAAAGGGTGACCTGCAGCCGCCGGGGGTCGGCGCCTGCGAGGGGGCGAGCCGCCACTGACCGATGAAACCCAACAGATGGCACCGCAGGGGCCTTGGGAGGCAGCGTGGGCCACGTGCTGATCGGGCCTAAAAGCGTCCGTCCTTCCCGGCGCGTGGGCTCTGGCTCTCACACGCGCTCCCTCTGCCTCTTGGGGGGTGTGGGGGTGTCCGGGGGCTGCCCCTCCAGGCCCCCCACGCGGGAGGCACTCCGACTGCGCCAGCCCTGGGCCCGCCATGGCGGACACCAAAGGGAGCCGCGAGCTCTCAGCGGATGCGCCGGGGTCTCCAATGGACATACCCCTGGTCACATGACTGCGGGGGTGGGTGGGGGTGAGTGCAAGGCGGCCTTCCAGCCGGCTCCGGAGCAGAGCACCCCGTGCAGGCCGGACTGTCCCCCGCTGGGTTCCAGCTAGTCTGCGGGCAGCAGCTTTGAACACTCTGCGGGCCGTCAAGTTTCCTGTGCTCGTTTCAATCATCAGATGACCGATCCGGGGACAATAAGCGAGTCCCCGGGGATTGGAGGCAGCTCCGATGGGGAATGAAAATGCTGAGGAGCCAGTGGGCTGGGGGGGGGGGGGGTGGAGGGGGAGGGGAAAGGAAGGGCTGGAAGGGCCCTGAAAGCAGCAGATCTTCAGGAGGAAGAGGGGCTGCTCTCCGGTTATTTAGAAGCCTGGATTTCTGACTACTCTCACCATCTATTGACCTTTTCTTTAACGTTTAGGAGCCACATCTTCATCTTGTTTTATCTTTTATATTGCTTTAAACACTGACACTCATTTCAGTAACATGGCTCGTGGCCATCTCCTTTCACCCGGAAATGTGACTTTCACGCTGGACATCCAAATTTTCTTGGAACAAAGCAAAGATAACAATGACAATTTTTGGAGGCTTTTAGCGGTGGCAGGAATTACAGCGAGAAAATTCATTGCGGGAATATCTGGATTTGTGTTCTCAATCTTCAGTTCTATTTTTAAATTTATTTTCTATTTCACTGGCTATCTGAAGAAAAACAAAAGTTCTTGGGAATCACTAGAACATCCCTTCCAAGAGTCCTCTGAAGACTCAGCATGTTAGCTCGTTGAAGGGCTTCAGTTTTTTGCCTTTTTATGCAGGGGCTTCTTAATCTTTTCGGAGTCCTGAACCCCTTCGGGTCAGCCTGATGAAATCTAAGGCCGCCTTCTCGGAATGTTTTTAAATAACTGAAAGAGCAGCTAGATTCAATGAGAGGATCATGAAAATAGACAATTTTTTTCTTCACCCCCCCCCCCCCCCCATCCCTTACAATATAGGACAGGGAGCTTTGCTCTGAGAGCCTACTATTTTCCTTAACCTACATATAGAAGGGGCTTAATGAATCATTACTGAACAAATGAGAGTCTTCTGCATTCTACACTCACTGCATCTAGTTCTGGGGATTTGATTCAGTTCTTCCCAAATCTGTGATTTCATCACTGAGGCTCTTCCTCTGCCAATGGGGAATGCGAACATTTTAGACCTGCTTCTGGAAGAGTTTTCAAGAGTCAGTGTGGCCAAAAAAATTCCATTTTCCGGCCAAACTGGTGATTTAGTACTCCAGTGTGACAGCTGGTCAACTGGCCTGTCTCTGAAGCCTTTGAAGCCTTCTGAGCATCTGCCAGCAGCACCCACATTTAGCAGTACAGTACTTAATTTAACCCTAATCCCACGCCTAATCCTAATTTCTAATGCAAATTAGGCTAACTTCAGAAAGCAAAAAAACTCTGGCTCCACACAGCAGATGAAAGCCTATACTGCAAAGGAATTGGTGATAACACATTTATAACCAGCACTGATCTCATAATAACGCTTCCTTCTATGTTTCCGTTTTATTGGTTCACTGAATTTTCTCATAAGCATGGACAGAAGTGGAGGAGGGCTGAGTTTTAGGGACATAGATGGCTTAGCATAGTGCCTGACACGCAGATGGCAGGTACAAAGTTTGCTGATAGGCTATATGAGTATGAATAATGACATAATTCTTCCTAACACTTCCCTCCCCCCCTTCCCAAATCTTTTTGGATTGGCCCAAGCTGGGCCAGGTCGCCAGCTTCTGTAGCGAGTCTTATGCTTCAGTTCAGATCTCCTTCATCACCAACACTAACTGATGCTCCTTTGGCCTTCAGAGGTGGCCAAGTACTCTGCATACTCTGCTCGATCCTAGCAGCCTAGGGGAGGCAGGTGTAATATCAATTTACAGGAGAGAAAACCGAGGCAGGCAGAGATGAGCGACTTGCTTAGGGTGAAGACGCCAGTGAGTGTCCGAGGCTGTATTTGAGGTGAGGTCTTCCACGCTCAGCACTGAGCCACCTTGTTGCCTTAGGAGTTGTAGGAGCTGGTCACTGGGCATCCTTGCTTCCGTACTTGAGCTGGATGCCCTCTGAAGAAATCACTGTGGGGTAGAGGGCCCACTGTTCTGGGCAAGCCAAACGTGGTCTGTCTCAGGTTCTGGCTCCATAAAACAGGAATGAGGGTGAGAACTAATCCCTGATCATTCTGTGGTCTGGAGAGGGGGGAAAGCGCTCTTGCCATCGTTGCACAAATCCTAGGAGGCCCCTGCTGGAAATTCTGGACCTGGGCAGTGGCTACAAGCGACAACGAAATTATGGGAGCGCCATTATTTTATGCTTCATTCTGAAGACTGAAAGCAAGTGTGTTCATATGGCAGGAATGAAAAAGAAATACATTTTTTAAAAAAAAGTTCTTCCCAACATCGTCTCCATTCCTGGGACTATTCATATGCAACATGATTTAATTTGTAAAATAACTCAAATTCAGAAAGCTATAGAGCATAACCAAAGAAAAATTAAAATTACCTCAGTAAAACCTGTATGAGGAATGACATGACTAAGAAGTGTCTGACTAATTCTGCCCATCGCAGGCTCTGAAATGCACTCAGTAACAAATTCTTGGAATTACTCAATTGGTTAAAATGCTTGACATGTAAGTGGGGGGAATATATTTCCCATTTGATTCACACATTCCCAAAAATGTGAATTTTCAGAGAAATCTGTAATTGAACACAGAGGAAAGCATGCTCGAGCAGGAAGAGCAACGGGTTGGAAATTCAGGGCCTGGCTTCAGCCTTGAATCCTACCACTTTATTCCTCTAGAGCCCAGTTTCCTCACTTGTATAAGGGAGTGCACTGAGCTGGATGATCCCAGAATGCCCCCTACTTTGAATTCTTATGCCTTTCCCCTCTTTTCAATATCCCTAATCAAAAAATTCCAATGAGTCCTCACTGTCCAACAATCTAAGGCCATTCTAATGCACTCTCAACTTCCTTCTCCAAATTTTTCTCTCCAAATTCTCCGTCAAGGTCCCCCTGCTTCAGCCCAATTAAGGTTGCATCTTTCCCCAAACTTTTCACAGAACTCCCAGTCTAGTCCTTGAAGGATTAGAAGAGTCTAGTTTCCTCCACCTCTCAGCTGAAGCAGCACCTTCTACATGGAGCTTTTGGAGGACTGCAGCTATCAGTGCCTTCTCCCAAATTACTTGTGTTTGTGTGTGTGTGTGTGTGTGTGTGTGTGTGTGTGTGTGTGTGTGTGTGTCTATTCCATCTCTGACCAATTTTTTTTGTTGGCTTTTGTTTCCCTCCCTATAAGTCCCCACTGCTCCTTTCTTCTCTCCTCCATCCACTCTTATAACTTCATCTTTCCCTTCATGGAGATGCCTACCAAATCCGTATCTCTTCTGAGACAGCCTTTCAATAACTCTTGAGGGAGAAATTTCCACTTGGACTTCCTACCATCATCTCTAAAGCATCCTGTTTATAATCAAATCATTAACTTCCCCCCAAATCCAGCTTCAAATGTAACTATCTTCTATATCTTCAATAGTCATATCAACACTCTTCAAGTACCCAGAACAGAAACCCTTTTAGTCGGATAGATAATCCAGTGGTCAGCATTCTGGACTTAGAGCTAGGAAGTACAAAGTTCACATACTTGCTACCTATATGATACTGGACAAAGTATTTAACTCTGCCTCAGTTTCCCTTATCTGCAAAAATGGGGATAAGAGTAACAGTGTCTATCTTTCACAGTTGCAAACCAGTCCTAAAAGCACTTTACAAAACTTCAATTCCTATATAAATGTCTGCAATTAGTCCTGTTACTATTATTTTTTTTTTAGCTCTCATCCCTAATCAATAACCAGTCTTCCTTTGTAATACTTACAACTCAGTCACATCCCAACTATTCTGGAGAGCAATTTGGAAATGTGCCCAAAGGGCTATTAAACTGCATCCCCCTTTGATCCAGCATGTTTCTACTGAGCTTATATCTCAAAGAGATCCTAAAGAAGGGAAAGGGACCCACATATGCAGAAATGTTTGTGATGCAAAAAACTGGAAACAGTACATGCCCATCAATTGAGGAATGGCTGAATTAAGTTACAGTGTATGAATGTAATGGAATATTATTGTTCTATAAGAAATGATCAGCAGGAAGATTTCAGCTGGAAAGACTTACATGAACTGATACTGAGGGAAGTGAGTAGAACCAGGAGATCATTGTACACGACAACCATGAGATTATGTGAGGATCAATGGTGATGGAACTCTTTTCAGCAAGGAGGTGATTCAGTCCAATTCTAATGGACTTGTGAAGGAGTCATCTGTATCCAGAGAGAGGCCTGTGGGGACTGAGTGTGGTTCACAACCTAGTATTTTTGTAGTTGTTGCTTCCCTTCCCCCCCTCACTTTTTTCCCTTTTTGATCTCATTTTTCTTGTGCAGCATAATGAATATGGAAAGAGTTTGGAAGAATTGCATTTATTTAATCTGAACTAGATTACTTGTCATCAAGGGGAGGGGATGAGGAGAAGGCAGGAAGAGAATTTTGGAATACAAAGTTTTACAAGGGTGAATGTTGAAAATTATCTTTGAATATATTTTGAAAATATGAAACTATTGCCAAAATTCAAAGAAGCAATTCCTCAAGAAGCTTTCAATAAAAACCCCACAATTCAGTTATATCTTTTAAATTTTCTTTGTAAATACCCTACACCTCTCATCATCACCTCCTAAAATATTACACTGTGCTCTTCAGATTCCTTCCCCATCACTTATCCTACTTTAATAAATCCTACAAAGCACCAAAAGATTAATCACAGAATCAATGAATCTAAAAGTTGAAAGAAGCCTCCAAGTCCATCTAATTTAACCTATAGTCAAATGAGAACTCCTCCTCTAGCAAATGCCCTAAACTGGTGACATCAAGTTAGAACTACTGCTGCCTGTGGCAGCCCAGGACACTTTGAGGCAGATCTAATTAGTAGGAAGTCTTCCCCCTCCCCTTACATTCATTTATTAAAAATCTGAGTTCAAAAAAATAGTTTTTAAACCTTATTTTCTTTACAAAATAAAACAAGGAATAGCTTCTCTTAAATCTTCCCAAAAGGTGGTAGTTTGTGAGGTGAAAACTTGAAGATGCCAGATGACCTAGAGATTTCTAAGAAAATTCAATTCAATTAAATTTTATTTAGAGGCATTCACTGGGCACCACATGTGCGCCACAAAGTGCCAAAAGCAATTGAAATGAAGACATGAAAACAGAACATTATCCTTGTATTCTCAGCAGAATGTCTCAGGCAGTAGTTCAGAAAGGTTTATACAAAACTAACTGACTTTCTCCTTTTTACTTTGAAGAGTATTGTCCATATTATTCCTCTTTGATATGTTGGCATCTATTCTGTATTTTTAATATATTCAAAGAATCAATTGTTTAGGTAACTTTGTATTCTGATGAATGAATAAAAAAATTTCTATTTTATCAAAACTTGATCATGAGGCTAACACTGATGCTAATAAATGTTCTCTCTGATCATATCCTAAGAAAAAATGAAGAGAAACTGGGAACGAAACGTAAGGGGGGAGGTTGCCTAACAATACAACTTTATCCCCTTTCTCCAGAGAGATCATCAAATGGTGTGATTATGTTCTTGCTAACTATTCCACTGATGGTGGTACATTTACAATATCATATAATTATAATAATAATAACCCAATTTGCATTTTGAGTGACAGAGTCAATCGGCAGCAGCAGTAGAATTTGGAGCTAAATGAGGATTAATCAAAATGTAGGAAAGTGATAGATCTAGACTTGTAAAAAATATTAAATAAACCACCAGCGCAATTTTGTTTCATTTTCATCTTGAAGGTTTGGGGTCAATGTACTCTGGAAACATATAATCATATTATGTACATCAGTAATTTTCTTGGAAGAGTATTTCAAAGAGTCTTCTAGGAAATTTTCCAGAATAAATTTCCTTAAGTGTTATCAAAGAAGTTAGACAAATCGTTCATTAAAAAAGTGCTTTTTCATTCAAAATGAACTCTTGCAGGGTAATAAATGCTCACCTCAGAGGGCAAGTACAAAACACCAGTCCAGAGACAGAATGAGACCTATTTCTAGGGCACAGTGAAAGATGCAGACTACAAAGTGACTGGGTCTGGTTTGCAAAACAATTTGGGCTGTTTATTGGAAACGAAGACACCGTAATCATAGAAACCACAGGATGACCACAAAGATAATTCACAGTGCTCCAACATGGCAAATAATTACAGCAGATACGCCAGTGACTCAGACACTGCACACAGACTTCTGACATTTGGTCCTGGTTTGCTCTTTTATTGATTTTGTGTCACTGAAAATGCAAATGATAAAGCAATTCATTTTCTCTGGCCAACTGGCTACTCATCAAGCTCATTCGGTATCTCTGGGGCCTGCTGGGCATCTGGAGCACATGTGGGGCTCGTTGCCTTACGTCCAGGGCACTGAACCTCACGGATGCTCATATATTCTTCTGGTGGGCTGGAAAGAAGATTACGTTTGGAAGCAGAAGCCTGGGTTTTTTTTTATTTATGCCAAGTGTGAAGAGCAAATCTCTGTCTCTCTGTCCACCTTTCTGTGTCTGTTTCTCAGTCTCTGTCATCTGTCTTTTGTCAACCTCCGTTACAAAAAAGGAAGGTCTGATGAGATCACCTTGAAGTTGCCTTCTAGCTCTCAGTCTTATGAAAGGAAGGAGAAAAAATGAGTATTTGTAGGGTGCCTACTACATTCCAGTCATTATGATAAGCAATTTAGAAATATTAGCTTATTTGGTCCTCCTAACAACTCTGTGAGGATGGTGCTATAATTATTCCCATTTTATTATTGAGGAAAACTAAGGTGAAGTGACTTACCCAGGGTCACATGGCTAGATTTTCAACGAGTCTCTGCAAACCCAACATCAGGGAATTAAAAAAAAAAAAAAGTGTAATGTTAAGACACAAAATCTGGAACTGACAATATTGTGAGGAGTAATTCACAGACACAATAAAGATTGGCAATCTAAAATCTCCTTTCAGAAACAATGGGTTTCCACTTCTGGGCCACAACACCTTTGGCCTTTAATCAAAAGGGATTCCTGAATGAAGCTTATCCTCTCTCCCCATTGATTTGTAAGTATAAGGGGTGAAATTTGATGATTCCGACACTTAAACCATAATCCCAATCATGACATTCACTAAGAAACCAGATTCGGTATTTAGATATGATTTGTTTTCTTTATCTATCCTCTTACTGTAACTTCTCAACTACAATGTTCAATAAATATTTAAGCAGTAGCATGAAGCAGATTATTGTTAACGTGATGCAAGGAAATTGCAAAGTGATAAAACTCGCAATAAAAATAAACCAGAATGCCCACTGTTCAGACGCTCTAGTTAAGCGTATTAGCTGGTCTCCAAAGCATTAACTTCTGCAATGCGATTTTGTCCAATCTTTTACCAGCAGCCAGTGCAAATTAGCTAGGGACTATCGGAAATCTTTATGTCTGTATGTTCCAACCAAATTGTTTTACTGTACTGGGAAATGGTAAAGATATCATTAAAGGTTCATCCTAAATGCCGAAGAAGAAAAAAGCCCAGGAAAGGAAGAAGAGGGAAGAAAGGAAAGTATGTAAGAAGAGAAGAAATGGAGAAAGGAGAGAATAGGAAAATGGAAGAAGAGGGAAAGAAGAAAAAGGAAGTGAGTGTGGGAAGAAAATTCTGTGAGAAAGAAGTATCATATATTATCTCTCCCAGTTCATATGACTAAAGCAGCTTAAAAAATATCCTTTCTACCTGACATATTTCCTGTAATTATGCTTCTAAATACCCCAAACACAATGTGCTCTTGTTAATTAGTGCAACATATTTCAGGGAGCTCCAACTCTCAGTCAACAGCTAACACTCTCACTCATGAGTAATATCCTCCAGAAGGCACCTTTGGTCCTCAGGTTCTTAGGTAATTCTGTGGCTCCCAAATCACCCACTCGCATCCTCCCTCTTCCTTTACTTTTATCTTTTCTCCCTCTCCTCATCCCTCCCTCCCCAGTTATGTGGTGTCAGGTAAATAGCTCCCTACAAAATGACATCGATAATGGCAGCATTGAAAGACTGAGAAATTCCAAGTAGTTCTTTTTTAGATCTTCTCCAAAGCTGTCCATCTTAGCTTTTTCAGGTCACGGTGATGGTACTGGTGATAACTGGTCAATCAGCTAATGATCAGCCAGCCTTCCAATTCTATCAAAAAGAAGTTCCTAATATTTTGTAAACTCATAGTAGGGCAATTCTGCATTCGCTATTAACCTGCCCCTCAGTTTCTGTGGTGCTCTCACAGCTGGGGAAGAAAGATGGAACCTACTGATCAGAGGTTCCTCTACCTTCCCCCTACCACATCAGCATTAATCTAGTGAAGTAAATGTTTTAAAGAGGATAATCAGCAAATCAATTTCTCATTTCATTTCATTCTGGAAACTTTATTCCTTTTCTCTAAGCTTAAGAGCTTGTGATATGGGATCCGCTTTCCCTTTCTCTCCCCCTTTCTTTCTGCCTCCCAAAATAGTAACAGCAGAGGGAAGAAATGTTTCTGCTTATTACAATACAGCCCCTCCGCCCCCCCCCCCCCCCAAACTAGCAACTATTTTATGTTGTATTGACTGCAGAAGATGAAAACACCACCGTTTCCTTGGCTGGTCTTAAGGGATGATTCTACCACTTAAAGCCATTAGCGGAGGCCTTGAAGAATGAGATTATGTTCCAAAATCATAAAGATTTCCCAATAAAATTAGTCCAAGAGCATTTAAATGGAAATGTACGGTCTGTTAAATCCTAAAAGAACCCTTAAACAAAAGATGTGACAAACTTCCTGGAAGCTTTTTGTTGTTGTTATGAGACCAATTTGCTGAGTCCACTTGTGGGAGTCTCCTGGAGACTGGATCATTGGTGTGGGTGCCATTTCTGGTTCGAGAAAAAGGATCTGTGGGGCGTCACAGGTAATTCTTTCATTCTTATCTCAAACAACCATTAAAAGATCTCTTACAGATTTCCCCTCCAATCACCATTAGAGTCTTGTCAACACATGAATAAAAGATGTGATGAAGGACTCAAGATTTAAGCTTCAGTAAAAATGCCTTTTCATCACCCTGACAAATATCACTATATAATTCTTATGGATCCACAACTATTCAACTTATTCTGAGGTCTGTTATTCTCAATGACATCTTTTACAACAAAATTTAACAACAGAAAAGGCATTTCTCAACAAAATTTAGGATTTTGGGATTTTCTATGGAATGGGCTAGATATGCATCGGGTAGCTTGTCTACCAAAAAATTTTGTGAGATGCTCTGAAGTCCATTTAAAATAAACTTTAATTATTTATAATTAATAAAGAATATCTTAAAAAATCAAAGCTGTTGCTCTAATTTGGAAAGAAGCATCAATCTATTAACCTTAAATAAGTTAGAAAAAGCGAAGGATGGTGGAAAAGAGGATGTTAGTTTTAAAGAGCATGGAAAAATTTCAATGAACTTTTAAAGAAACAATTAGGGCTGTTATCTTCTATTTCCAAAAGATTTGTTTTACACTAGTCTTACATATTTCTCAAATTCCCCACTTATTGCTAAAACCAGATCTGTAAAGTCATTTACAGTTTTTGTTTTTTTGGCCTCTCTTCTGAAATTAATCATGCTTCTTCCCTCCCCACCAAAACCATGACACTTGCTTTGCATCTGAAAATTAATCCAGTATAATTTTTATGTCAGAGTTATTGGTGGCTGTATTAATGACCTCTTCAGTTATAGCCAGGGGTCTTTGAAGTTCTGGGGATCCATGGGTCAGAAATTAAAAAGGACCTTCAAGGCCATCCAGTCTAACCCTACTCTATCTACCTACCTACCTACCTACCTACCTACTTATCTATCTACCTACAAATGAGACCCGGAGAGCCTAAGTGACTTGCCTAGGGTTCCACAGCTCTAATAAGAGGGAGAGATAGGACCGGAGTCGTTTTTGCAGATGGGAACACTGGCCACCCTTCGTCTGCCTCTGGCTTGGCCCTCGAGTTTACAATAGAATAAATAACACAAGGTCTTCCTGCCTTAGTCTAGGAGGCTCTCCATATATGGTAAGAGCTCAATCTGATTGACTGAAAAATCAATTTGATTGATTTTCCTCATTTGCAAAACAGGGGCACCAGATATTGCCGTATATAAGCTTACTTTAAAAGCTTAACAAAAACCTTTCCCTAAATTAGAATTGACTTTTCTCTCCCCAAGATAAGGCACGAACCTGGAGGAAGGTGGGAGGACTGGCTGCCTGACAATATGGCTCTCTTTCTGCCACCCAACCTCTCCCCTTCCCACAGCCTGCCATGCCGAGACCGACACGCCCCTGTACCCAGATCCAGAACTACTTCCAGAGCAGGGAGCTGTGGGGAGAGAAAGCTTCTCTACAGAGCTTCTACTTCTCCGGGAGAACCCTGGAAAAATTAAGGCCCCTGATTCGTCCCAGACCACCCGGATGATTCCCATCGTGAAGAGCCAGCGAAGGAGCGAGCTGGCAGCGGCCATTAGCCAGAGACACAGATACTGCCATCTTCCTCCTAGCCACTCAGTCAGCACTTATCGAAGACCCAACGTGTGCCCTCGGGCACCGTGCCACATACCGGGCACACAAAAGGGCAAAGCTCCCAATCTGAGGGAGGAAACTCACAGAGAGGCTGTGTGCAGGACGTCAGAAAGCCAGGGGAGGGCGCTCTGGAATCGGGATGGCTGGGGAGGCTTCCTGGGGAAGGAGGGACTCAGGGCAGCCATGTAAGCCGGGCAAGTCAGCGGTTAGAGCCAAGGAGGGCGAGTTCCAGGCGTGGAGGCCACGGGCCCAGGGCTGGAGCTGGGGGGCCTTGCCCCTGGGATGGCCAGGAGGCGGGGCCGCTGGGGAGAAGCCCGAGTGTTACTGAGGGCACAGGAGGGGAGGGCCTGGGGCACCGAGGGCTCCGAATGCCAAGCATGGCGGTCTGCATTTGCTCCCAGGGTGACTGGGGTTTACTGAGGAGGGGGGCGAGGGGGACTAAACCTACATTTCAGAAAGTCACCTGAACTAGCAGGGGAGAGACCTGAGGCAGGCAGAGCCCAGCGGGCCATGGCCACAGTCCTGGCTGAGGTGAGCAGGGAGGAGGAAAGGAAGGGATGGGGAGATGCTGCAAGGGGGGAGACTAGCCCCATCTTTAATTTAAAACGTTTTGTGGGGGAGGAGAGCATCCAAAGAACTCCCAATTTTTTTTGAGGCAATTCCAGATGTTACCACATTTAAAAAGTGCATGGTGAACCCAAGTCGCTACCCTTCCTTCAGGGCTTCACAAATTCCTGAAAATATAGCAATAGTTTTCTCGCTTTTAGGAAGCATCCCTTAATTCACAAAACTCTATTGCAGACATTTAGACGACAACATTTAACTACCATCAATAATGGTGAAAATATGATGCACAATTCAGCAAGAAAAAAAGGAAAGGCTTTTGAAAACTCGGAAGTCAGCTAGAGGCTCTGCAATTCAATCTGTAATATTAACAAATTAAAATAAATGAATAAACCCCAAATTTTAAAGCAGAATTTTCCTCAGTAGACTGGCAAACAAGCGGAAGACTTGTCCCCGGCTGATGGAAAACATCACAAGACAACACCATGATGAACCAATTTCTACAAAAATTACCTCATTAGAACTCAATGTTGCCAATTTCTGTATGATTCATGAACTGTATATTCAGTGATTTCTCTTCCCATCTCTAAAGAAATCTTATTCTTTTTCAGCATCTAAGCCAATCCCTTTTCTCAGTTGTAACAAATATAGATAGATTTTCTCTATCTTCAAATAATGAAAAGCTTTTTCCTTTGGGGGATTTGAAAGAGAAGAATTAGAAAGAGGGAAGAAGTTAGACATGTTCTTCAAGAACAGAAAAATAAAATATATTATTCTATGGCCCCGAGTACAGGCATTTAGTCACATACATGTTTCTATACATGTAAATCTGTTCAAAGAATCATACCTACCACTAAAATATAAAGAAAGCATGAAATGCACACGGCCATCCACACTGGCCAGCCTGAATCTGCTGCCCAATCACTCCATCATTATTTTCTTCTAACCAGGAAAACCGGTCTGACCTTGGAGAAGCGTTCACCTGTCCGGCTGAACTTCGAACTGGTCAAGCGAAGGACCAAGAAGCAAAAGTCAGAGTCAAGGAAATCAACGTGTCTCGGAGGGAAACAGGCAGATGGACTCTTCTCACATTAATTCACCTTGAAAATGCTCAGTGACATGTCCACATAATATTTTGTTCCTAGGCATAGAAAGAATCTTGAAAGTATATAAAATGTCCCCAGCTCTAAAAGATAATGTCCCAAACAGGGGAGAAGATAGTTGTGTTCTGCACAGGCTCAGGTAGCAGCAGACCCAGCCTGGAGCTCCACGCTTTGGGAAGAGCCTTCAAAAGCTGGAAGGTTCCAGCAGGTAATGAGCAGGATGAGAAGAAAAAACCCAAATCTGTGACGACTGCCTGCTGGCGGGAGGGGGGGAGCACGCAGACCCTGTAAGAAGGGCCTAAGATGTGGAGGACAATGGGACAGAGAACAGGGAAGCCGCCCTGCCTGCCTCCCCTGGGCCTGGCTGTCGGGGGGTGGGGGGAGGGATGGGAGGGGGCGTCTGTGCGGGACAGTGGGGAGACCAATGGCTGAGGGGGAAGAGGCGCTGTGTGAGCTTGGTCTCACGGGGTGAGTGGGGTCCGAAGGGGAGCCTGTGGGAGGGGTTGGGTTAGACAGTGGAGGTGAGGAAGAAGACAAAGCGAAGGAAGATCTCCAACACAGCAGTTCTGAATAGTGCTGTCAGGAACCGAAAAAAGCCGGGGGAGAGTGGGAGAAGAAGGACGAGCAGGTGTGGGGGAAGAGGCTCTGTTTGCTCGGTTTCCTCATCTGCAGAACGAAGGAAATGAGAGCGCCTCCTTCACAGGGTGACTGAGAAGATCAAAGGGACACCCTGAGCAAAGGCCTTTGCAAACCTCCAAAGTCTACAGAAAGGCTCACTCTTGAGGAATCGATGGGGGAGGCCTGGGGGGAGAACTGGGGAGGCGGGAAGGGTGGGATCACAGAATCCATCTCACAAACAAGGAAGGGGACCAGAGAGATGCAGGGGGTGCCCAAGGTCTGAAAGGTAACAAGGGAGAGAGTACAAACTCAGGTCTTGTGATGCGAAGGAGGCCTTCCCACTCTAGCAGCCCCCCTACACGTGCACCGGGCTCCTCTTGTAATTGGACAATTCAATAGTAAACTTAGCTCAAAATATGGCTGGGGAGGAGGATGTGAAACTACTGTCCTGGGTCTTTAATTCTGATGCTCTTCGGACTCCTTGTTCACACGGACTGAGGGCCAACAAGATAAGAAGTGTCACCGTAAGAATCAGGATGTTCTAATTCCAAAGTAAGAACACTTTTTAACAAGATTAGATACAATGAAACCACCAGATGAAAGATGAACAACGAGTAAATCTTATTTTTTTCCTACTTTAAGTCAAGCTTCATTTTTTTGCACTCAGATTTACAGTCTAACCTATTTTTGTAGAAACTTCTCCAGTTTATAAATATCCCCTTGCTACCATGGTACTTTACTTCCAGCTGAGATCTCCCTGACACCACTTTTCTACACTCGAGCAAGAAGCCCTTCCAAAGGATATTAACTCAACAGGCTTTTTAAAAATTTGGAATCAAGCATTTTTGCCTGTAGCAACAGAACTTTATCCACACAGTTGGCACTAGATTACCATAAGGATACTTGTTTTTCTAACTAATAGGATTTCATTTTCTATAGTCTATATTTATAGACCATTTTAAAAAAATTCACTACAAGTAAGGGGAATAAATAAAAATGAGCGATATCATCAGTCAACAACTGGTTTCCATACATAAGCTAGCCTTTGGGAATTCCGAACAGAACTGCCCACCTCCTTTATGTCCACTTTCAGAATATGAACCATTAGCTGAAGGATCATTTGAGTCAAGATGCAACATGCAAGTAAGTTGCTAAGATCTCTTACTAATGATCAGCTCACGAATGGCCGGCTGTGTCTTACTGTGACCAAAGGACTGACCATCTAATGCTCAAGTTAGAAATGATTTCTAACAGATTCTCAAACATCCTTCTGCATGGCAGAACTTTCAAGAACTGAGGAGAAGCTCTAAGCACAACGACAGCTTAGCATCTGATCTAGCGTGGTGAGATTTGCAAATTACACTGAAGATATGATCTCATTTTAATCTCACAGCAACCCAGGGAGGTGGGTGCCGATATTATTCTGATTTTATATTGAGAGAAGCAAAGACAGAGGTTCAGTGACTTTCCTGGGGTCACACAGGCAGTAAGTGTGTGAAGCTGGACTTGAACTCAAGCCAGAGAAGTCCTTCCCAAACAAGATTTTCTGTTCCAATCAGAAGTCACAAAATCCGCCCATGCACAGTGAAGGAAGCACAAAATCTCAGGGGTGGAAGTTCACGAGTCCATGAATCTGGATCCTGAAGCTTATTTGGAGGCCATCTAGTCCAAGCCTTTCATTTTCCAGAGGAGGAAACGGAGTCACAGGAGGACTAAGTCATCTAGGCCGACCCACATCTGGACTAGAATCCTTCCGCCAACAAACCAGCCCGGCCTTTGCTTGGACAAAGCCAAAAAGCAGGAGGCTCTCCGCTCTGTGGGTACTTTTCAAAGCCAGTTACAAGTTCACCTGGTCCACATCTCTCCAAATCTCCCAAAATACGAGCATGAAAGGCCTTGGCTAAAATCCAGACAAATCTTTGCTCTCTCCCTCCTTGGCCTGCACCTTTCTGAGGTCTCACTTCTGGATCTTCCCAGAATGCCCAAGGGGGAGGCCCAGGCTTTCAAATCTGGCCTGAGACCCTTCCCAGCTGAGTGCCGGGTAACGCATCTCACTTCTCAGCCTCTGCTTCTCCATCTGTGAAATGGTGATCAGACAACCTTTGGTGCTGACTCCGCCACGTTGCTACATGGCTCAAATGACACGATCTCTGTTAAACACTTTGCAAACCTCAGAGCGCTCTCTGCGAATGTCAATTATTAGCATTATCATAAAATGAGTCAGTTACAAAACAACTTGAAGCCGATATTAAGGAAAGAAAAGCGCTTGGCATCCAGGTTGGCAAAATACCAAGTGTCAGCCTGATTGGAAGCAAAATGACATGATTGGGAGCTTCTAACATCGGGGTTATGACAGAAATGAACACACGATCCAGCGTGAACTCGACAATTCTGACAAATTTCTACACGCGTCAAAAAGGAAAAATGAAATAGCAAGAGTTTATTTAACGTGCCTGGCAGTGGTGATGAATGATGATGAAAAGACGCGAGACCTTTCTCCCTGGAAGCTCAGGTTGGTGCGCGCCGGGTGATACAAGCTTCTGGAGATTTGTAGGGTCAGAGTCTGAATAAACTGCTTTTAGCTCGAATGTTCTACATAGGGTATAAAGGATCCAAGAATTACGGTCCTGCATGCTCTTAAAGTGATTCTTGGGAATTCGATTCTGAAGGCTACGGTGATTCATTACATAAAGGGGACGTTTGTAATACGGCGTGAGAGCCAAAAAATCACAGTCATATATTAAAGGTGGATATGCAAAATCCTTTTAAGGATACTATGATGAACTGCCTGCATCGTGTGCCTGAAGGTATTATATATTTTATGCCCTTCTGGTCTGGGGCTTCAGCATGGAAGAGATCCGAAATTTGTGCAGGATCTTCACACACTTTTAAGGTCAGAACCACCTGGGAGGGACCCTGAGGATCTGAAAGTGAACAGAGGGATCTTCTAGGCAACATTCCTGACAGGTGGTGAGGAAGCCTCCACTTCCATATTTCCAGTAGTGGAAACTCATTATCCCACCGAGCATCTCCTTCTATTACTGAACAGCTTTGTTGGGCTGGGGGCCTGAAACTGGATTCCTCTGTAATTTCCACCTTTTATCTGTATCCTCTGGAGCTACACAGAGCAAAATTTAATTCTTTTTCCAAATGAGAGCCCCTCAAAATATTTAAATGCAGCTACTGTGCCTTCAACTGCATCTTGACTTCAAATGGAAATTCTGCATATTGCAATTAATTGTTTATACAGAGTCTGTCATATTTCCTTATCTGTTTATATGTTATTTCTGGCCCAAAAATAAGCTTCATGGGGAAAGGGCTGCTTGTTTTTTTCTGTCTTTGAATGGCCCCTCATTTCTTACCTAACATTAATCACCGAAGAGCCATTGCCTCAAACAATCTGAGACTGGAAAGAGCTTAGCTGAGAAAGGCGAGGTCTCCCATTGCATCCGGGACCGTCTCCAGTCATCCGGATCTACATCTTGCCACTGGACCCAGATGGCCCCGGAGGAAAGAGAGAGGCTGGTGACTCTGCGGACCCGGACTCACTTAAACCCAATTCACTTGCAAGCCATGACATCATCTTCCTGATGTCACTGTCCTCTCAGAACGAAGGACACAACATTTCTCCTAGAATCTCTCTACTCCCAAAGAAAAGTCCCACTGCAGAAACCCTCCGGCCTCTATCCATTTACCAAGATTTGGGGATATGGTTGTTCAAGTAATTATGAATCCATCTGACCGCAGGAGCAGATACTAGATTTTTCTCTCATGTCCACAAGGCTATTAGAAGGGACTGTGTCAACTGGGTGAAATCAAGGTACTGGGAACAGCATAGTAGGGCTACCTCCCTAACTCAATACTGGAAAATTCTGAGTAGGCCCCAAGGCACAAGGGGACTGGGAAACCCCACCGGTACTCTTTTAGGGACCTCATGACCCTGGGGTGATTCCCTTTAGTGCCACATTGACTCAGAGCAGACACTGACTGAGATAGCATTAAAAGCAGCAACTAAAAACATTTCCCCATAATCCTAGGTTGCCTTCTCCAGCAAATGCATACAGCACCAGGGTAGAGCGGGTACCCCCACAGGGCACAGCAGAATGGAGCCCTCCTGAGAGGCATCTCCCAGCCCTGGAACTCCAGGGAATGGGGGCCGCTGCTGGGCTGCCCAGGCCGGTCCTCGACAGCCCGGCCCCGAAGGGCCCCCAGCTTTCTCCCTCCAATCCCAGACTAGCTCCTTTTTCGGGATCCCTGACTCATTTCTGGCCCCTCCTTTCTGACAGCACTGTTCGGTAAGTAACTTTACTGAAAGGTTGCAAGAGGACCAGTTTCATCATACCTCCCCTCACTGTGACTAATAAGTTTTACACTATAGCCCATGTACCCTCTTTGAAAGAGGGGAGGGAAAGAGGGATGGAGGGAAAAAATTTGGAGCTTAAAATCTTATAAAAATGAATGCTAACATTTTTGCTGGCATGTCACTGGGGAAAAAATAAAATACTATTTTAAAGAAGTACTATCTCCTTCCCCCAGGCTCTCAAAAGTGGGGGGGGTTAGTGGTTCCCCCTCAGAACTGACGTCTTCTCCCTGCTGGCCCTCTCCTCACCTCAGGCCCTTGCAGAGCTGGCTGCTCACCTCACCAAGGGAGCTGGGAATGGGGAACAAAGCAGCAGCTCCTCCTCACATTCGTGTCTATAAACCCTGTGGTTTCTCTTCCTCAGCCCTTCTGCTGGGACCCTGCCAGCTGGGCAGGAGAGCACCAACAGAAGGATCCTGGCCCAGGCCCACTTCTGCCACTGCATTTATGAGCTCCCTCTGTCTGGAACTGAAAGGTGCAGCGGCCAGGTCCAGGAGAGGCAGCGGAGGAAGAAGGGGGAACCCAGACCCCGGCTTCAGGAGGGAAATCTGCCCAGTGGGTGAGGGCTAAACCAAGGCTCTGGGGTCCGGAGAGGTTGTGACTTTTTTCCAGGTTCACACAGCTAGTAAGTATCTGAGGCAGGACCTGAACTCAGGGTTTCCTGACTCTACACTTAGCTCTTTAGGGGCCCTCAGTGCTGCTCTTTCTCAACCTACTAGCTGGGGTTTTCTTTCTTGTAGAAGGGCATCTTCCATCTGACATTTAGCAAGGAAGACCGGTTTGAGTCACTTTTTGGAAAAATTTTCAAATGAAGGGTAAGTGAACTTAAAAAATCCTTTGATTTGAATTAAATTGAACCATAGACTTTTTTTTTTTTAAAGCAAGGATGACTAGAGGAAGGTGGGGAGAGATCAACATGGAGGAGGGCAAAATGGAGATGCTGGGGAAGGGAGGAAGCAGAAAGAAGAAGGGAAGAAGAGGCTGTGGGAAAAGGCCCCGAGCCTCTGTGCTCAGGAAGCCCTGAATGAATGGAGTTTTGGTCAAAGGATGGATTGGGTGAACAGGGCTGTGGGATCCAACCTGCGGTATCCGAGAGCAACAGAACAGCCTCAAGGCTCAGTGACATTCCATGAAACTGCTCTCAGTGGGAAAGGACATCCAGCAAGGCCTCTCACCCAGGTTGGCCTGGGCCTGGGTGAGAGTCCAGTTACTCAAATGCTACAAAGGCCTCACCCATCCGGATCCATCCTTCAAAACGATCAGAAAATAACAAAATGTATTCGATGGTTACACCGACCCCTGCCCACCAAGCATCATTCGGGCTTTCTCTGAAAATAAAGAAAATACACATTTCTTGCCTACCCGGACAAATAGGGACAAGTTGTCAGCAGAATAGGGTAAGAGTGTGAGAGAGAGAGCTGTGGCCCAAGAGTTCTAGTTAACAGCCTCCCAAAGATTTCCCTTCATATGGACTCTCACTTCATGATCATCAACTTCTTCCCCCAAAGACTTTAGGCTAAAAAAAAAATTAATTACAGAGGAAATGAGCGCCATGTAAAAAACCTTAATAGAGACCGTTAGTTCTGGAGCAGCCAACTTTTCAGCCAATTATAAGAGAGCTCCTTTTACTGATGGAAAGGCTATGGAAATAGAAGTTTAGAGGAACCGGAGATCCAGCCCAACCTTAGAAAGCAACCAGAGCAAGCCATTTAAATTACCTAAATTACATCTATCGGTAAACAAGCACTGGTTAAACTCTTCTCAATCAGCTGCTAAACTTTAGGATCACAAAGAAAGGCACTGAGGTCCTGGCTCACAAAAAGTTTCCATTCCAAGGTCTCCAGGGGATATGGGCAAATCCAAAATGAAAATCTGCTTTGTAAATTTTAGAAGCACTCGTGTAAATGCAAACGATTGTTATTGCTACTATTGTTTTGAACCTGCCCAGAGATTTCCCAGGCATAGGGAACTCCCAGGGGCGTTATGAATGTTAACATCGGCCTTTAGAGACCCTCTAACAGTGCTGGGCAGACTGACTGGTCCCTCTGCTGGGACCCTAACCACAACAGGCGCTTGGAAAAAGAGCTGGAGGTGAGAGACTCAGAGGAACAAGTCCTAGGCCTGAGAAGTAAAGAAGGGAAGCTCCGGAGGCCTCAGTCTGCAGGCACTGGGAGCAAGAACAGCAGCAGAAACAGCCCAGAGAGGCTGTGGCCGAGCCTTGGGACAGATTCTAATCAGGGAGGCCAGGAAAGGCCAGCCTGCACCCAGCCTGCTGGGCTCTGTCCTTCACTTCCCAGGAGGACCAGGGACGTCCTAGATTCACGGAGGCGGGTGCAGGAAGCCACCGGCCTACTCTCCCTCCCCGGTCAAGTGCTGGGGGTGACCTCCGGCTCTTAGATGTCCAGGCTCCACAGAGCCTGCTCCACAGGCTTTATGACAAGAGCACACTGTTCCCGGCCTCCTTCTGCCAGGGAAAGCCCTCACTGGATCGGGGGAGACACCCCCCGGCCGACCTCTGGGGACCCCCAGTCTGGTTTGGCTGATCTGTCCTGCTTACTGGGCCGTGGCCTGTGGGGCTGGAGCCACAAAAGGCAGAGAATACCCAAGGTGGAGGAGCAGTCCCCAAAGGACTCAGCGAGCGCTCACACCAGGCAGGAGGGCCCTCCCCAAGACCCCACAGCCCCCTGATACACACAGCAGGGGGCTCCCCCTCACACCAGGGGTGCTGGCCCTCCCCAAGACCCCACAGCCCCCTGATACACATGCACACATGTATCGGTGCTTTTACAAACGTTATCTCATTTGATCCGGACATCAGCCCTCCCAGGTGGGTGCCGTTATCTCCATTTCATAGTTGAGGTAACTGAGGCAAACAGCAGAGACTGGTCCAGGTCACACAGCTAGCGTGAGGCTGGAGTAGAACTCGGGTCTCCCTGATTCCAGGCCCGGCCTCTGACCATTGTGAAGAGCGGACACATAAGTCCCTAGAGTCCAGCGGATGCTTTGTCATCGGGGTTCACGAGGCAACGATAAAAATAAGAAGGGCCGCACGGCAGAAAGGCCGCTGGGCTGGAAGTGAAGACCAGAACTGATTCACGTCTTGCCCCTGATTTTTTGTTAATAGTTATTCTCTCTGGGCTTCCACTGACGGGCCGCCAAATGGAAGCAGTCCTGCTTGTCCGCGACCACCTTCAGGTGCCGTTTCCGGAGAGTCCTTTGCCTTGAAAGCTGCTCCAAACGTGCCCGGTTATTGCTGGTGAACATCACTGCCACCGGCAGAGGCAATAACAGCGGGGGAAGGCGCCGGGCTCCGGGGTGCCGTCCTTTACCGAGCAGCCCTGGGCCGGCCAGAGGGAGCAGAAGCGGGGGCTATCAAGGGTTAATCAGAAAAGCAATATTAGCATTATGGGGAAAAACCACACAAGCCAGAGGGAGGCTAGAACAGGTGGTAGGCCTTTAATCTACCATCTTTACTGCCAAGGGTGTTTTAACTATATTAAAGTATCATTTGCAAAGTAACAGCATGACTTAAATACTGCTAAATTTGGCACAGAGAGTCATTACAGCTGCAATCATCCAGCGCGGCTCCCTCTGTAAGGTTCTCGGAAGGTGCAAAAATCTATACGTTGAGGCAAACGGCAACATCAAGGCTGCTGCCGAGAGGCTGCCTGGTCTTGGGTTTGCTTTTCAGCAAGAATTTTTAGAATTGCTGTTAGTATCATTTAAAAAAAAGCTATTTTCGAGGCACACGAAGAACCACAAAATAGAAAATATGGGAACATTTCAGATCTGTGTCGGGGTGACTTTTAAAAACCGGCTGCCTTCTACTGAACCACCACCATTACTGTCAATGACACCCCGGACCGCCATGCTAACAATTCTTCCAGTGGCGGAGGCTTTCAGCCCCAGTGGCAACAGCTACCCCCTGGACTCGTCCTCCCAGCCCAGCCCGGGCCAAGCTCCCTCCTCTTCCCCTTGACAAACCTCTCGGCCCTTTCTCTCGGCCCATCCTGGGGAGAGGACCCGTCACCTCCTGCTTAGGCCGCCTCTGTGCACTGAGTCTCTCCTTATCATCGAGTCCCCACTGAGCTGCCCAGGAGGTTTGCTCAGAATGGGAGGCTGACCACGGAGCAACCCCCGGAGAAGCAGTTGATAAGCACCTATTGTGTGCTCGGCCCGGAGCAGCGCAGGGAGATGAAGGGTCCTTGTCCTCTCCGAGCGCACAGTTTAATGAGGGAGACAGTGGGGAAAGAATGAGGCACCCAGAAGACATACAGGGTAAAACCGGGGTACTCCCAGAAGACAGGCAGCTCACGGGTTTCCATGTTGAATGCCAGCCCTTCGAGGAGAGAGAACACTTCTTTTGCCTTTTCCCTTTCTATCCCCAACACTTAGCACAGGGCGTGGCACATAATAGGTGCTTAATAGATGAAAACCTGCCAAGAATAAACGTGGCTGAACTCTGTTGGCCATCGGGCCCAATGCTGCACTTGGCTGAAAGACCTTGTTTTAATTGGGCCCATGCATGTGGAGGAGGTTTCGGTGGGGGAGCAGTGCAGCAATTACTGCCGTTCCAGCAAGTCTCCGGTGACTAATTTCCAGTACGGTTATAAAACAATCTTGGATAAACTTTACGTTCTCCCAACTGACCAGGGCCAAACGCTGTGTTAACACTAAGCCAAAAAGAGAGAGAAAGGGAGTGGGGAGGTGAAGGGGGGAGAGAGACAGAGACAAAGAGAGACCCAGAGAGAGAAGAGAAAGGAAGAGAAAAAGAAAAAAAGAGATGTGAGGGAAAAATAAGTTTATATTGAATAGGTGAGGAAAGGACCTTTCCATCAAGAAAAATACTTATCCCCTGGGAAAATGGCGCCAGCTCCAGGCCCCGCTCTCAAGGCAGATCAAACCCCATGACGGGCAGCTTGAACAAGCAGACGCTCGGAGCCTCTGCCTTCTGGTGCAGGAGGGAGGAGGTTTCTATAATGCTGAAATGTAGCTGTGTTAACTCTGAACAGTGAGCCATACCTATTTCTTCTGGGGGTGGGGAGAAACACAAGGAGCAGCTTCCTTCTTCCACTTCCCGAAGGTTTCGGCGGGAGGTGCTCTGGCTCCCGAGTTGGCCACCAGGTGACCGGAGCAGGCCCTCAGAAGCTGGCTGGCCGCAGAGGAGCCAGGAGGGCCCGACCACTTTCCTTCCCTTCACCAGCCCTTCCCAACGCGCTTTTCCCTCAAGCCTTTGGGTCTGTGCAGTGAGCAGACCAGGCCAGTCCCTCACAGCCCCTCCATCTCAGAGTACCTCCCACTACACCCCTCCATCCTCTCAGAAGTACCTCCCACTACACCCCTCCCTCCTCTCAGAAGTACCTCCCACTATGCCCCTCCATCCTCTCAGAAGTACCTCCCACTACACCCCTCCCTCCTCTCAGAAGTACCTCCCACTACATCCCTCCATCCTCTCAGAAGTACCTCCCACTACACCCCTCCATCCTCTCAGAAGTACCTCCCACTACACCCCTCCATCCTCTCAGAAGTACCTCCCACTACACCCCTCCATCCTCTCAGAAGTACCTCCCACTACACCCCTCCATCCTCTCAGAAGTACCTCCCACTACACCCCTCCATCCTCTCAGAAGTACCTCCCACTACATCCCTCCATCCTCTCAGAAGTACCTCCCATTATGCCCCTCCATCCTCTCAGAAGTACCTCCCATTATGCCCCTCCATCCTCTCAGAAGTACCTCCCACTATTCTAACCCTTCCACCTCTCCCCGTGACTCTTGGCCTTCTGGGTCCAGGAGCCATCATCACCCCTCACACTCACCTTTAAGCCCCCCCCTTCTGTACCACGAAGCCAACGACTCTTTCCTGACTCTGGGGGCTCCAGATGAGGAAGCCATCTCTCCCGCAGCCCCCGAGGGGCCCCACCCCTGTGGCCCTCAGCAGCTTTCAATCTGGTTTGGGGACAAAGGTCCTTGCTTGTGAGATCACCAGACTTCCAAAGTTATTGCCAAGTGCCTGTGGTTTGCAAGGTCCTGAGACACAAGGACAAAAGGCAGAGTGGGCAGGAAACTGGGCAAAGGGGAGAACACTAATGGAGGGTTGCACAACATCAGCCCTCCCTTCCCTTCCCCTCCTAGTAAGGATCACCATTTATTTCACCCTTCATGCTCTGGACGCCCTTCCCAAAACGTGGTGCTGTGAATGGGACACTGGAGACTAATAACAGTCACTGGGAGCCTCGCTGCCCTCGGGCCCGATCTTGCCTCAACTTTCTTGGCCATCCATTTGTTTCCTCATGATGACCCTGGACTAGAAGTGAGAAAGTGGATATCTGGGCTACAGATAGAATGTGAGATCCAAAACTGAATAGATCTTAAAAAAAAAAAAATTTAAAAAGACCTCCATAGAGGTCTTCAAGTACAAGCCAGATGGTCATTTTTGCAATATGTTTTTCCTTCTTTTTCTTTATCATCATCACTATCATTAAGAGTTTCTAAATTTTCACAATTTTATTAATATTAAAAAATCATTAATCCTATTGCTCAGATGAGGAAATTGAGGGTGAGAGGAGATAGATAACTTGTCCCGGGTCACAAAGTCAGTAAATGTTTGAGACTGGTTTTGTCTGGGAACTTCCTGTCTCCACCAGTGGGTCACCCACGTAAAACTAGATGAATGTTCGCCTATTAGACATTCTATGATTCTGTATAAGCTGAAAAATTGGAGTCACAAGGCTATCTTAACACAAAGATCCCAGTGTTTGATTTCAATTAATTATTACTTGGTGTAGAAATTATTTGTGTAAAAATAATACAAATTGCATTCTGATCCCAGCAGATATTCAATAAATTAAAATTAATGAGACTGAAATGAATATCCACTAAAAGAAAGTCTAAATCCTGGCAGAGCTCATGCTTTTGCTGCATTCCCTTCACCGGGTCTGGAAAGGTGGCAAGGGGCACTTGTGATAGTTGGCTGCTGTGGCTGCTTAAGGAACCCAGTTGCCAGAGGATCGGGTTTTAAAGCTGAAAGGCTTCTGAGAAGCCCAGTTTGCACGGATGTCTGAGTTTATAGATGAAGAAGAAACAGATATAGAAAGGTTGATCAACTTGTTCAGTGTGCCACTTTTCTACTCTCTCCCTTGGTTTCCAAAACTGCATCTTAAAAAAAATCCTCTAGAGGAACAGACAGTATCAGCATGAGGAACTTTCGGAATTCCTGTTCTTGAAACACTGAAAATAGGATTTAACATGTAGACCTTAAATAGCAACTAGTACTGAAACTAGATTTTACTAGTTTAGAGAAATCCCAGGTGAGGAAGCAGTCATCTAATTCGGGTCAACACCTTCTCTCCAATCAGGGGAGAACTGCCCGGAGCATCTGGAGATGAGGTGATTGGCCCAGAGTTCCCAGACCAAGATGGTCTGGAGGCAGCCGGGGCCTGCTCTTCCTGGTTTCAAGGCCGGCTCTCTATCCCTACGACATGACACTATCTCTCTTACATTAAATAACCAGTATCACAATGCTAATAAATCCCCAATTCCCAACATTGAACGAATCGAATGCATTTCTCAAGATTTCCCTGTGACTTGGAAGACCTCAGAACAGCATCGCATCTGAAGTATATCAGAATAGCAGCTTATGTATAAACAGTACTTGCTGGTAATTTTATTTGTACTTAATTAAGATAATCTCAGACTCTAGACTTCACTTATAGTCTCAGTGAAAGTTTCATTCAATCACATTTTGTAATTACAAAAAATAAATCAAGCAAATGAAAGAAATTCCCAACAACTATAAACACATTGTTTGCATAAGTCACAAGATTAATTTCACATCACAAATTTAAAATAAGACATGTGTTAAAGTGTCATTTGACGTTTATCCTTCTGCAACTCCCTTCACAATTCATCACACGGATCATCACGACAGGGCTATCTGTGACTTGGGAGAAGAAACGCCCCTTCTCAAATAATGAGGGCGTCCTTCTTTTCCGGAGAAGTTACCCACAACAGTCTACCAGCAACATCAGGCGGTTACCAGGAAAAGCATTGCCTTGTTTCTCCCCGCCTCACCTGCCTCCCAGGACACGCAGAAACGGTTACAATGGAACTGAAAGGAATATGCGCATTTCTTGGGACAGCAGTGCACATGGCCCTTCTTTCTCAGAGCAGAGACAGGGCTGAGCCCCAGGGTGCAGATCAGCGCGCCGTAGGGTCAAAGTTACAAAGGGGGCAGAGGGGGCGAAAGTTGTGGCCGCAAGCTGGACGAGGCACCCTGCGTCCGGGGGCTCGGCTGATGAACACACGCGAAGCTTCCCAAAGCCAAAGTGGACAGGACAGTATTTGGCTTCCTTTTTGAAAAGTCAACACTACCAACTGGGGGGGGGAGGGGAGGAGGAGAGTTTTTCACTGGGAACTACAAGCAAACCCAAAGGAAGGGAAGACGCCTGGCACTGGAACGGAATTGGACCTTCCTCATCATTTTAAAGAAGGGGAAACTGAGGCCCCCCTTTGGTGATTTACCAAAGACATGAAAGAATTAGAAAAAAGCCAGAATTGGATTCCAGGTTTCCTGGCTCCCAGACTAGGGTTTTTTCTACCATATTAATCCAATGTAGAATTCTTGCTCTCTTCATAATCTAATGAAGACAACTGGACAACTCAAAACACGAACAGCGGCATACTAAAAACGGTCGATTTAATTCAACAGGCTTGTGTCCGCCACCCACTGAAATGCTGCCATTAGGAAACGCACAACCCAAAGGGCTTCAGCAGGGATGAGGGGCTGGTCCAGGGGCTGGGAGGCCAGACCGAACACCAGCAAATCTCTTCTTTTTTCCCCAGGGAGGACGAATCCCTGTCAAAATGACCAGCCGAGGATAGGAAAGCTGGATAAAAGGCAGCCACGGCTTCCCCCCTCTTGTGACACACTTCAGACTGGATGGCTGGAAAAGATTGTTTGCTTCTGCTCTAGAACTACAGGGAAACTGGAAACTAATTAGTGTTAACCACACGATACGTTGATCTTTAAATTAACTTTTCAATAAGCATCTTGGCTTCCTGTCCGGGAAGCGCCGTGTCCTTTGGCATATTCCTGATCCCAACTCCCACCAAGCTGGGCACGAGCCAACCCTCGGAAGCCCTATTCTCTTGTAAGACGACTTGCAGGAGAGTCGAAGGGAAGAGGAGCCGGGTTCTGAAACTGGGCACTTAGACGAGGGCAGTAATAGCCGGGGGCCTGTCTGATGTGCGAATGTCCATGGCCCTCAGGCCTCCAGGCTCTGGGAGTGAGTTTGGCTTTTCAAACATCTTGCTGAGCCGACACCCCTGACCTTGTTTGAAAGGACTGCTCTCGGTATTTGTGTGGCAGCGGGCTCCCAGCACCGTAGCCTGGGCCTGAGGGCGCTCCGTTAAACGGTGTCTCAGGAATGGCCGGTGCTGGGCGTTGGTGGGGAGGAGCCGGGCCTGTGAAGCCTCCGGGAGAGCGAGTGCCCTGCCTCTGGTGCCCCTGCTAAAGGCGGCGGTATTCCTGTGGCCGAGGACGGTGAGCTGGCTGCTCCCGAGACCCTGGTGTTCCGGTGGGCGGCCGTGAGGAGCAGCGCAGCCCGGGCTTCCCTGGGAGCCATTCTCAGGCAAGAGAAGATGCTCCTCTCTAGCTACTGTAAATGCATTTTTGTCCACAGAGGAAGGCCTCCGCAAATACTAAGGGTCATGAGCTTAATTCGAGTTTAAGCTTGACGGTCATTTCCAGAGTGCTCCCTTCTCTCTCTGGGGCCTGGAATCTGCCGCCGTCCAGCTTTAGCCACTGAGCGCCCCTCAGGCAGCCAAGGCCGCTGCTGGACACTCGGCCGGACCCGGGTGCTGGTGTGGGCACTTAGCCTCGTCACCTGCCGCTCCTGCTCCTGCAGCCTCCCCTCGACCCCAATCCCATCCTGAAGAGCTGACTACCATGAGGGCAAAGCAATAAACTCACTTCCGCGTCCATCTATTAGCAATTAATACTAATAAAAACCCAAATTCTTAAAAACTGTGCAAAAAAAATAAAGCAGAAGCAAGAAAACAAAACAATGACTAAAATAATGCAAATTACCAAGAACAAAGTGGGTCACATCTGGCTGACCGCAATCTTTGTCTTGGAGACCACATTTTGAGACACATTTCCTTCCTTCCTGGAATACAAGCTGGGGACTAGACGGGTGGGATGTTTCATACACTCTCAGGGAGCAGCTCTCTCTCCATCAGTTTTGTTTTGTTACGAGAGAGAATTCAGCGAGGCGGGGGGAAGAAACAGGTTAGGTTGAGACTACATGGTGGTGGCCGTACAGTGTTAGTGGTCACTTAACTTGCCTACCTCAGTCTCCTTATCTGTAAAACAGGGATAAAAACAGCAACCACACCACAAGGTTGTGAGAATCAAATGAGATAATGCAAACTTTAGATTACGATATAAATGCTAACTATTCTTTTTTTTGGTAGGAATAGTAGTAGCTGCTATATTGGGAAATGACTGTGGTCAATAAAACAAAAAAAATCAAACTTATTTGTCCTTAACTCAGCAGGGATCGTGAATAAAGAACTAGCTTTGGAGCCAGGGGGCTGAGCTCAATTCTCACTCTGGCACATGCTGGCTCAGTGACCCCAGGCAGCCAAAGGAACCTTCACAATTATAGACCGAAGGGCAGGTGCCAGTCTGCTCTTGTAACAGTCTTTCCTTGGAATTCCCTCTACCAAGGAAATCATAAATCTGATTTAAAAAATTAAAGTCTCTATAATGTAATTATAAACTTGGTTGAACTGGTTAAATCACACACACCTATACGTAGACATATGTTTGTGCGTGTATGTATGTATGTATACACACACACACACACGCACATATACATACAAACCTATGTTCACCAGATTGAAATAACACGGTATGTTATTACATTAGAATGAAATCTTTATCTTATACTTTTTTAATTGAGATTGAAGAACCATCCAAATCTCTTTGTTTATGTTTCTTGCCCTCAGTCTCCTCATCTGTATAATGAGATTCTATGCTAATCAATCAACAACCATTTTTAAAGGGCTAACTGGGTATTAAACACTGGGGGCACAAAGAAAGGAAAAGACAGTTTCTAGCCCAGGACTACTGGTCATGCATTCGTGATGAATTTTCATCTCAATGTGAAGAAACTCAAATTTTCTATTTGATAAAAAATGTCCCATAATGTTCCAGAGCATATTAATGACGCAGAAAACTCATGGTGTCTTACTAGAATTTAGCAGAAATTGTCCAGGCTGGGAGTTGATCTCTGTGCCAAGTGAATATAAGCCCTAACACCTTCCAGCTGTTCTGAGAGAAAAATAATCAACACTTTGGAAAATGGTGTTTTACACAAATTTAAGGCATCTTATTATTAAATACTCTCCTTTCCCAAGAAATACATAAAATAACCCAACAGGTTATCTTACAAGTGAGCACGTAGATCCCCTAGTGACTCCTGAACAGTGGGGCCTGGAAACAGATGCCGGAGTCTCTTCTTCTCCAGCAGGACCATCAAGGGCCCCTGCTTCTCCTCTTCCCTCTCCTGCTCTCTGCTTTCACGTACTAATGCCAGGAGCTCCGGTCTTGTGTCACTGGCAGGCCTGGGGGACCAGGGCACGACCTCAGGAGCATCCCCAAGGACCCTGGTGATGTCCCAGCTGGCTTTGGGGTTCTTTATGTCTCAGAGCTCTGGCAGTTTGGGGCACAGGACTTCCCCGGGGACAGGAAACATCCCCCCCAAACTCCCAAAGCGGGCCCTCCCTGAATGTCGGCCCCGAACACCAGCTCGCGGGCCCTCCGTGCTGCCGGCAGACACCAGGCCATTCTCTCTCCTTAGCCAACAACCCAGGGCCCTCTACTCACACAAGCCCTGCTTTTTCCTGCCTTTTCCTGCTGACTGGAGACACTCCCGGTGTGGGAGAGAGCATGTGATCAGCAAGAGCAGCGGCTCCTGTCCTATAAGAGTTCCCATGTCCCTCCTTCCTTCGAGGGGTCACAATTATGATGTCAGACATCTGGGTCACGGTGTAAAAAAAGCGTTCTCAGTCTGTTTTGAGTGGAGGGAACATCCATACCCGGAGTTGCCTTGGGATGACATCACAGGGCTGAACAAGAGGATGGGGCAGGGCGGAGGCTCAGGCTGCTCATTCCCTGCTCTCACAGGGTCCTCTCCTCAGTATTGGTTTTTAATTAATTAATCCATGATATAAAGACCCATTGGGTCTGTAACATCCGAGTCCCTTAGGTGTCCTGTTGGGTGCCCACAAACCGCAGAGAGCTGGTTTAGCACAAGCCGCGTGACCTTTCCGGAGAAGGACACCGTCCTCCTCCCGCATCCTCTGCGGTCACCGGGATGACGGTCACCATGGCGACAGTTGCTATCATGACATCACTGCGCACATTGGGGCCAGCTCTGCTGTCACGACTTATCACCACTCTGGGCACGCACAATGGGTGCAGGTGCCATGGGAGGCCAGCACGGACCCCAACAAACCGACAACTCCCTCTGGTTTTACACCCAGGTGGAGGAGGCAAAAAGGCCGTGAGTTGGGTTGGGCCCCGAGCTCAGCTGACTCTCACACCAACCCAGGAGATGAGCAACTGGCCCCGGTGCCATTGTGCCCATTTTACAGAGGAGCCTACGGAGGCCTGCCCAAGTTAGATGGCCTGTGAGCCTGAGACCCTTCCCACCCAGACCCGCTCTCCTCTGATTGCCAGAGCCAGCAGGCTTCTATTACTCCACGCTGCCCTCCCTCGTATTCTCAGAAAGTCTCCACTCCTCATATACCGTGAAAGTGTTCCCTTGTACCTCTGGCAGGTTAAGCCCGCACAGAAAGGTTTTATATCCTCAAAGGGCCTGCCACCAGAGGGCCCAGAGAGCGAACGCTCTGCCCAATAAAGCATCCTGGCACGCGGGAAGGGCCGCTTGTCTTGTGTTCAGGGGCAAAGGGCCAACATCCACTTTTACCTGGGAACCTTTGAGAGCCCAGAAAACTCAGACTGAATGAGCGTCTAATTGTTTCTGAACCGTTTAGAATTATTTCTAACCTAACCAGTCAACTTAAATAGCAAAGGACAATCATTCTGAAAATATTTCTGTCCAGTAGGAAAAGGGAGGAAAGCTTTATTTCTGTAATAAAAGACTGCATGAAACTGATAACCTTTGCTTCTCCCTGGAGATGCAAATATAGCATAACCAGCAATAAAAACATGAAGTTCGCCAGCCTTTCTCCATCAGATTCAGGCTTTTGCCTTATCTTTGCGTTATCTGCTTCAGAGCAGCCTAGAAATGCATGAGGAACTGGCTCAGTTTTAAACTAGAGGTAGCGAGGGCTGGGTTGATTTAGGCAAGGTTTCATTTACCAATATAAGATTTCACTTCATGTGCAAATAATGAGGAACACAGCAATCAGTGTAAGTGTGGAACTTCTTGCGCCTCCCGCTCAAGAGTGCTCCGTCCTTACCTCCATCCCGATACCTTTGAACTATATTCATGATCTTTGCAGTTTTCATTTTCTGAAAGCCTGACTCTTGACATGCTCCAAATCAACCACGCAGTTAGCATATCTCCTTACATCAGGGATCACAATGGTCACAACTAAGGCTTGCTCAAGAGAAGATAAAAAAGAAGTTCTTATTCTTTAAATTCCAAGATTGTGCTAGATTTTTAAGTTTCAATTGTTCTTAGAGATTATTATTCTCAGAATATTAATTTTCAGAACATGTGTTTTTTAAATTTTGTTCTTAAAACTAATAATGAGGAGCTCATCAGGGAGAAGCACAAAGACTGAAACGTGAGAGGATGCGGTTTGCGATTCTGATCCCTCCCTAGGCTTGGGAAAGCCTCCTTCTAAGATGAAGATGGTTTCTGACGTCCCTTCTAGATTAAGAACTGTGATCCTAATGGCCGAGGGACTTCTTTTTGATAAACATCTCAGAGGGCAGTAGAACACTCTGCAGTTTTAGGAGGCATTATCTGCACAGCCACTTTGGGAGGCAGGAAGGAGCCCATCCAATACCGAAGGTCTATCATCATCTTGGGGCCACTGGCAAGCATTAGCAGTCAACACAGTCATTAAACAACATGTGATTCCACAGGATGTTCCCTTCCTCTCATGATGGATTATCTTCTCTTGTGATGGATTTGCTGGTTTGGCGGGCTAGGGAGGAGAGGTGGACACAGAGGGAATGGCCAACAGAGGAAAACGGTGGGAGAGCCCTGGCTCTGGAGACCGGGTACGTCCAGGAGCCTCCTCCCAATGTCAGTCCTTCCTTTAATAAGCAGCATCCAGGAGGGTGGCAGAAAGTCAACAGGAGATGTTCAGTCAGCCACGGGATGTTCAGACCCATCATGCTTGGGAAGAATCTAAGGGCCGTGCCAGGTAGACAAGAGATGTCTCAGAAAAACTCCCTTTTTTCCTCTGTGAGCAACCTCGAGGTTCCGGTCCGACAACAAAATCTGCTCCCATGAATGGCCGAGCGGACGGCTGGCACACCGACCTCCCCGAGGCACAGCCCAAGTTTCACTGCCCCGGAGCTTCTCCAGCTCCCGGGCCTCAGGTTTCCAAAACAAGTCCCTCTCCTTGGCATTTCAAGCACTTTGCCATCTGCCTCCAGTTTACCCTTGCAGGCTCAGTCCACATCAGTCTCCTCCAAACTGGCTTATTCACTGTTCTTTTTCACGGCAGTCCATCTCTTTTGCCCAAAGCCTTGCAGGGACTCCTCATGCAGGAAGGAGCTCCTTCCCGTCTCCATCTCAGAACTCCCTGGAACCTCCAGGTTCGCTCGGAGCGCCCCTTCCCCAGGAGGCCTTCCGAGGGCCTCCTGCTCCCCACACTGCACAACGCTCGCTCCAGCCTGCCTGGGAATTACTTTCTATGTATCACCTGTAGGTTGTCTCCCTTACCCCAGCAGAAAGCAAGTTCACAGAGGGCAGGAAGTCTTTTTGGCCTGTCCTTTGGTCCACAGAGCCCACAGGGGGCTTACAAAGGCTTGTAATGAAGGGGCACCCCTCAACATTCCCAAACCTCCAGATCCAAGAGAAAAAGCTGAGTGGCTAAGAAAGAGATGCCATGATTTGGGACCTCTGTTATAGCAGGGGTTCTTAACATGGGGTCTGGGAAGCTAGTTTGTTTTTTCTTTGAATAGAAACAAATAAATGTGTTGATAATTTTATTTTAATAGTTTTATTATTTTGTAATCCCTTGTGTTTTATTTTATGCATTTAATGACACTGTTCCTGGAGAAGGACAATAAGCTTCACCTGATTGCCGAAAGGCTCCAGGTCCCAGACATGGAAAAGGCTGAGAACCACTCACTCAAGGATAAAAGCACATTTCGATCGACAGAGTGGGTACGGGGGAAATTGCTCTTGGCAGAGTCTCCGGCCACGCTCCAATCTCCAGCTGACAGATCAGGGGGCTGGACCACTGGGGTGAGCACCAGAAAGTCCAGACTAAACCCACAGGCCACAAGGGGCCGTTTGGTATGGAACCCCAAGTCCCCAGAGCTGTGATGGCGGGGGTCTTTTATGAGAAGGCCCCAAGGTCTTCCCCAGCCTGAAACGCCATCAGCCCCTCTTCCCATCCAGATATGTCACCTGCAGCCACTCTGAGAGCAGGCAGCTCCTGCAGAGCTTCAGGCCGGAACCGGAATCCTTAAAGCCCAAAGACGAACTCCTTCCCTGGGCCCTTGGCTTGTCCCCACTGCGTCAGCCTTCCCAGCTGTTCTGGCCTGTCCCAGGAGATCCGCCCCAGGACACACGGGAGCAGCAGATGCCAGGGCAAGCCTGTATTTGCTTTCCCGTGGCCCTGCCGAGAAAGGCGGGAGGTCAGAGAGCCAGCCTCCATCATCTACCCTTCCCAAAGAGCCTGGGGAGGACCTGTCAGGGTCGTGGCTTTGGCAGGTTTCAGAAAGAGAAGCAATTCCCTGAGTCGGGTGAAAGGCAAAGGTGACTGGAGGCTGGGCTTGGGTCACCAGCGAAGCGCAATGATCACCCGCAGAAGTCAGACTGGACAGAGTCCCTTGGTGGGGGCTTCTCTCGAGTCTTCCCGACAGATCAACTTCCGGGTTTAGAACCCAGAACAGTCTCATTTTAAAATTGTTATATTAAAGCCCGTGTGAAGATGAAAAAGAAAAAAAAAATTCCTTTAAAATAGAGAATTTAGGAAGACAATGGCCCATGAATTCAAAATGTGACTATGACTGTTTTAAGGCTGGAAATAGTCTTTCCCACTGACCTTCTCCTCCCCGGCCCCCTCCTGCTTTGAGGGCACAGACTTTATAAAGAAGCTGCGTCAAGAGAGATAAGTGAATCAACTTGAATACTCTGCTGCTTGGCTTAGCAGCCCAATTCATCATCAGGGAAGCTTCAGTACTGCTAGCTGAATTTTAAAGGACTTTCTCCTACAAGGCTGGACATGCTCGCCTCTGGGTATACACATTTTCTTAAAGCTGGCAGAAGAATTGCTTCCACATCCCATTTTTCTTACAGCCTAGTCTCAATTATCATGGTAATGGAGGACAGGGTTAGAACTGACAAACAAAATCCACAGATACCCCAGAAACATCAGTGATCATTACTTCCAATCTCTCCTTTTACCTCATCTTTACTGGAGCTCTGGAGAAGTAATAGTAGGGGACTTTCCTCATCGTAGGGAGCCGACTGCAGAGTAAGGAAGACTTCACTTTAAGTCCTGCTATTGCTCATTGGTGGGTCACCCCCACCTCCCATGCCCCACCCTCCCACCCTTATCGTCTTTCTGCCCTCACATTTTCCCCTTAGTCCCCACGTGGCATAGACAGACAGACAGATGGACAGATGGACAGAGATAGAATGGATGGATGGGTATTTGGAGAGATGGATGGAAATATATATATAGATCGATAGATAGATGGATCGACAGATGAATGTATAGATAGATGGATGGAGGAATGACAGATCAATAAATAATGGATTGATAAATGAGTGGTTGGAAGCTGGACAGATCGATGGAAAGACAGGTGAATGGATGAACAGATAGATTGATAGAAAGAAAATAGCCAGAATGATTTTAGCTCTACCTTAGCTTAGTGTCACAGAATTGAACTCTCAGGCTGATAGAACAGCAAGACAAAGAATGAGTGCTAGAGTTGGAGTAAGAAGAGACCCCAACCTTTGCACTTACTACCTGTAAGACCTTGGTCCTCAAGTTTCCATCTTCAAGTGTTTAGGGGAGGAAAAGGTTGATGGTCTCTAAGGTTCCTTCCAATTTTTTAATCTATGATTAAAGGAAGTTCAAGTCCATGAAGTAATTTAGCATCCCAGAATCAGAGCTTTAAAAGCTGAGGCCACCAATTACAAATCCATCATTTAACATCTAAGGAAACTGAGGCTGGAGAGAGTGAAATGATTTGTCTAAGGTCATGCAGGCAGAAGATGGCTGGGAAGGGGAGGGGCTGGAGCCCAGAGGCTGCCGCAGCCACTCTTGCCAATGTGAGCACTGGCACATGAGACCAAACTCTTTTCAGTTTTCCATATGAATTCTCAGTAATGATTTTTTTGGGGGGAGGGCGCCTCCTCGGGTCCTCTTGTAGCTGGACTTTTATCTTGTAGAAGAAGAAAGGATCTCTGAGTCAGCTGGCCGTTTTATGGAAGAGAAACTGAGACTCATAACAGAGCAGTGATTTATCCAAGATAACACAGGGGAGTCAAGGACAGTAGAATTTGAACTCAGGTCAGCATTCTTTTGACAGTACCATTCTATTAATTCCATGTAACCATCTTTTTAAAAAAATGTGATCCTAGGATATCTATCATGGAATCTAGGTGACAAGGTGGACAGAGTGCTGGACCTGGAGGAAGGAACATGACTTCAAACTTAGCTTGAGACATCTGCTAGCTTTGTGATCTTGGCAAGTCACTTAAGTTCTCCCTGCCTCTGTTGCCTTATTTGTAAACTGGAAGTAATAATAGTATTGATGACATTAATAACTTTTATCTTTCTTTTTTTTTAAGTAACTTTTTATTGATAGAACGCATGCCAGGGTAATTTTTTACAACATTATCCCTTGCACTCACTTCTGTTCAGATTTTTCCCCTCCCTCCCTCCACGCCTTCCCTCAGATGGGGAGCAGTCCTATACATGTTAAATAGGTGACAGTATATCCTAGATACAATATATGTTTGCAGAACCAAACCGTTCTCTTGTTGCACAGGGAGAATTGGATTCAGAAGGTAAAAATAACCCGGGAAGAAAAACAAAAATGCAAGCAGTTTATATTCATCTCCCAGTGTTCTTTCTTTGGGTGTAGCTGCTTCTGTCCATCTTTGATCAATTAAAGCTCTGTTTATCAAAGAGATTCACTTCCATCAGAATACATCCTCAAATAGTATCG
The DNA here is from genome assembly GCF_016432865.1 of Antechinus flavipes. NCBI lineage: Eukaryota > Metazoa > Chordata > Mammalia > Dasyuromorphia > Dasyuridae > Antechinus > Antechinus flavipes. Next base: position 28,822,774 of record NC_067402.1, read on the forward strand.
TTGTTGAGGTATATAATGATCTCCTGGTTCTGCTCATTTCACTCAGCATCAGTTCATGTAAGTCTCTCCAAGCCTCTCTGTATTCATCCTGCTGGTCATTCCTTACAGAGCAATAATATTCCATAATGTTCATATACCACAATTTACCCAGCCATTCTCCAATTGATGGACATCCATTCATTTTCCAGTTTCTAGCCACTACAAAAAGGGCTGCCACAAACATTTTGGCACATACAGGTCCCTTTCCCTTCTTTAGTATTTCTTTGGGGTATAAGCCCAGTAGTAGCACTGCTGAATCAAAGGGTATGCACAGTTTGATAACTTTTTGAGCCTAGTTCCAAATTGCTCTCCAGAATGGCTGGATGTGTTCACAATTCCACCAACAATGTATTAGTGTCCCAGTTTTCCCGCATCCCCTCCAACATTCATCATTATTTTTTCCTGTCATCTTAGCCAATCTGACAGGTGTGTAGTGGTATCTCAGAGTTGTCTTAATTTGAATTTCTCTGATTAATAATGATTTGGAGCATATTTTCATATGGCTAGAAATAGTTTCAATTTCTTCATCTGAGAATTATCTGTTCATATCCTTTGACCATTTATCAATTGGAGAATGGCTTGATTTCTTATAAATTAGAGTCAATTCCTTATATATTTTGGAAATCAGGCCTTTATCAGAACCTTTGACTGTAAAGATGTTTTCCCAGTTCATTGTTTCCCTTCTAATCTTGTCTGCATTGGTTTTGTTTGTACAAAAACTTTTCAATTTGATATAATCAAAATTTTCTATTTTGTGGTCAATAGTGATCTCTAGGTCTTCTTTGGTCATAAATTCCTCCCTCTTCCACAGGTCTGAGAGGTAAACTATCCTATGCTCTTCCAATTTATTTATCATCTCATTCTTTATGCCTAGGTCATGAACCCATTTTGACCTTATCTTGGTGTACGGTGTTAAGTGTGGGTCAATGCCTAGTTTCTGCCATACTGATTTCCAATTTTCCCAGCAATTTTTGTCAAATATTGCATTCTTATCCCCAAAACTGGGGTCTTTGGGTTTGTCAAACACTATATTATTAAAGTTATTGGCTGTTTTGTCCTTTGAACCTAACCTATTCCATTGATCAACTAGTCTATTTCTTAGCCAATACCAGATGGTTTTATAACTCTTATCTTCCAGGGCTATTATGAGTATAAAATGAACTAATACGCATAAAAATCTTTACTCATAAAGACCTTAAAGTATAAAGATTAATCTTTGCTCATCTTTATGCTTAACAAACAAATTAGGACAATCAAAATCAATTAAGAAGAACAAGCAAGAATGAGAACTCTGTTAGTGTTGTGTTAGTACAGGACATTGCACATAGTAGGCACTTAATATTTACTGAATTGAGATGAATGTGTCTGTGGTAAGTGCATACTGATGTTCAGTCCGTTTGTCTCTTTGTCTCATTTTGCTCAACTCCTCTGAATCTTAGGTTCTCCATTCCTGGATTCTACTTTTCTTCCTGCACATTAAAGTTGCCCATAAGTACAGTCCACTCTTAGATCAGTAGGAACAATTAGGACCTTCTCTTGATGTTGGTAATTGGCAGAACAGACATGACTAGGAAATTGGGCAACGGGAGCAGTAAGACAAAGCATAAAGCATTTATTAGCCGAACACAGAGAATGATGATAGAGGGAAAAATCAGGGAGGAAGTAGCTGCTAAGAATAAATAAATGAGCATAAGCTGCTTTAAGAAAGAATGATCTCTCAGGAAGGAGGTGTTAGTATTATATATTTGTGGGTGACACTGGTTTGTGGATGTCTGGAAATGCACACGTGTGCATTGTGTGTGTGCTGGCTTTGCTCCTAGGCTGAACCCTGACTTAAAATACAGGGGAGAAGGTAGAAGCGGGCTGTCCCCAGTCAGGCAGATGGAGCGGGTACTGGTCCCAGTGCCCTCCCCATTTCTGGGACACAGCCTGGGAAGCCCTGTCAGATGCACTGTAAGTCCGACAGTCACCCTGTGGATAAAAAGCACTCACAGGATGGGGGTGAAGGGGTACAGGGCAGCGGGAGTCGGGCCCTGGACCTCTTTCTCCTTGGGGCTCCCATAAGTAGGAAGGGTCTCTTACTTCAAATCCCCAAACCCTTCCCCCTCTGTGTCTCTGTGGGCGTGCACGGATCCCAGAACTGGGTGTCCGGCCCTTCCGTGACTGCCGGTCCGTCTCTCTCCATCTCCACTGTACGTGCGCCGAGTTTTTCCAGAACGGTACACAAAGAGATGGGCTCTGAGCTGGTGTCCCATTGGCCCTCAGGAACCCAGATAAGGTCCGTGGGAGCGCGAGACGCGGGGAGCCAAACACTTTCCAAGAATCCTGCGGGGCTCACGCCCAGACTTTGCCTTATCCACACGTCACCCCCCGAGGGAATCTGCTAGTAGAAGTCTTATTTTAATTACAGAAGAGGCTTTCAGATGCACCCATCCATTTGGCAGGCTGCAGGATGAAGTTAAAATTCAGCGGGAGAGAATGATGGGAAAAAGTCCAGGCCTGGTCCTGCCACGAATCCTCAGGGAGAACCTTAGGTTAGTCCCTTGGATCCTCCTTCAGTTTGCTCACCTGTAAAATGTGTGAGGAGCAATAGGAAGGGAAGAGAGGAGATCTGGCCTTGGCGCTTGCTCCTAGAGGGGTATCGATGTATTTTTATAGGGGGCCTGATGGTCAGAATGCATGAGGAACATGCCTACCTCCAATTATAGCTACTAATCGATCCGAGACTGCTTCCATTATATCTGGTGACAGTGGCAGGCAAGGGGTCAGCGTCTGCCGGCCTACTAATGGGGCAAAAGTTTATTTTGCAACAAATCTCAGGCCAACCCCCACATAGTACTGGACCGTAAACTCTTAAGTCTTGTCCATAATTATATCCCCATGAGCAGGGAGCATGGTGCTTTCCACAGTAAGTATGCTGAAAATGTAGTTCCCCAAAGGAAAGGAAGTAAATCCTCATTTAATCTCATTTCTCCTTGGCCAAATCAAAAATTGTTCAAGACAATCTCACTGCATACAGTTTCTTTATTCTTCCATTCTCTATTTTTCAAAAATTGTGATCCATCGCAGCTGCCGCCACGGTGTGTTTCGCCTTACACACTTAATTTCGGTGGAAGAATATACTTTTCACCAGTGTCAAAAACGCTCGTGCCAGATCCTGGGATGCTGGTAAAGTAGTTATTGAACACAGTTGCGGCAAACGACTGGGCAGAATCCCTCCTGTCCCAGAGCGCCCTGTGTTCAATGTAACTGCAGCTGCATAACATAATCTGACAAAGGGAAAAGTGATGGAAGTGTAAGGGGAATTTTGGCTGCCAGCTGCCCCAGTGCCAAAGTAAAGCAGCAGGTTCAGTCTGGTCACATTTAGGGGCACTGCATTTTTTACCCTTTATATTACTGCACTGAAGAGGAAATGGCGGGTATGAAAACATTAGCAAATGAATTTGAAAAAGAGGGGTCATCTCGATCACCATTTCTGACGCGCAGCAAAAAGCCGGCTGGGCAACGAAATAATGTGCAAAAAACCCTGTGAAGCACGATGCGAGAGGGGGACCCTCACAGCCACCTCAGCCATCACCGCAGGAACACTAGCAATCATCAGAGCTCGTCTTCGTGGGGGGATGTCTCCAGTCACCAGCCAACGAGGAAAACCAACTGGCAGATCAATCTCTACTAACATCCAAGCAACCGGGTTACCTGGGTAAGAATGAGACTAGGAATTCAAGTCTGGGACACGGTAACAAGTCTGAAGCAACTCTTACCTGCCACAGGAGCCCACACTGATTTGGGCAGTTATTCCTGATAAATGGATATTATGGCGCAGGAGCCGGAGGAACAGGATTCCTCAGGACTCCCGGGCTGCAGAAAAAGCAGGACGGTGGCGGGACCGGGCCGGGCCGCGGGCAGGAGAAAGGGCCTGGTCCTGGGGCCTAGCTGCAGAGCCTGACTCGGATAATCACTGAGAAACCTTGGAGACGCCCACAGCCGGGCCTATTCAGGGAAAACAGAACGTGGCGTTTCTCTCGAAAATGCTGCGGCAATGAAGCTACAGAGACACGATCTCCCATCAATACTCTCGGGTCTCTGGGCAAGGTAGGCCGTCCTAGAGCCTGCGGTCTCTCACCTATGGCCCGAAGGAGGCCCGAAGGTGTTTCTGCCCAGGCCGGTCTGAGAGACAGCGTTTCCCCTCCGAGCTCACTTCTCCCCGCACTCGCATGGAGGGGCTCGGATCTCCCTTTTTCCTCAGCGCAGGAGTTCTGGGGGTAGATGCGCCCTCTCCCAATGCAGGTGATCCCGGCTCTCCCACTTGTTCCCAGAAATTGTTCTCAAGCAGAGGTTCGGGGATTTCTGAAGGGTCACATTCCCAGTCTGTGTCCCAGGCAGGACCTGAGCACCTCCACGTTCCCTTGCTTCGAAGCCAGGGCTTCTTCCTCAAAGAAAGGCGATTGTACACATTCCATTTTAATGTAATTATTTATGTTATATATATTAAAATACATAACTATGAATTTGTGACTTCCAGACTGGAAACCTAGGACACTGGAAAAGCAGGACAGAGGCTCCAGGCAGGAAAGGAGGGATCTCACCATGGCGCAGGTGAGAAGTCCCCTTTCTCTTGGTGCACTTCTAATGGAAGTACAAAGGCCCACGGGTGGGGGAGGCTGGGAGGAAGGAGGCAGAAGGATGGCAGGAGAGGAGAAGGGGCTTCCAATCGCCCGAGCGCTCTTCTCTCCAAAGATGATTCAGGTGGCTGCGGGTGGTTGGCGCCCTTAGATGCACAGCCACAAACACCCTCCTCCATTAAACTCCTCACCAGTTTTCTGTGACTCGGGGCTGACTTTGCCTTGTCCAAGGCCGCCCAGCTCCAGCCCACCCTGCCTGATTGCCTGCTCCTTGGACGCTCCCCCAAGGTTCTCACCCAGGTCTGGGTGCTTTCTCCCCTGAGCTCCACCTAGGAGAATCTCCTCCTTCCAGGCTCAGCTCAAGCGCCTTCCCTACATCCCAGGGCCAGTTATTAACCTTTGTGGGACCTTCCCTGCAAAAAGAAGGGGGTAACTTAAGAAGGGTTCCTTCCAGGTCTAGATGGATACTCTGTGATCCTGCGGGGTCCTCCAAGCTGCTAACACCCCTCTCACTCAGTGCTTTTATATATTTTGTATTTCTTATGTTTGTTCATGTGGTTTGACCCAAGAGAATGTAAGCTCTTCTTGGGTCAAAGGCATTATTTTTTTGAAAGGTGATCTTTATCTCTCTAGCACCAAATACAGTCATTAGATTGTGAGCTCCTTAAACGCAGGGGCTGTTTTTTTGTCTTTCTTTGAATCCCAGTACTTGGGGCCATCACACAGTAGGTGCTTAATAAATATCTGTTCCTAGACTTGACTGGCAGCTTGTAAACAATTAATTAATGCTTGCTGAATGAATAAGTCAGGGAAGGGAGTGTCCATACCAACAAAATTACAGGTCTTTGAACTAGTTAAGTGCGCGCGCACACACACACACACACACACACACACACACACACACACCCCTTGATAATATATCCCACCGAAGAATAGCTGGTTACCCACAAGGTTAAGTCTCACAGGATTAAATAGGCTGATAACAAAGAGCTCTATTCTGTAGCTATAAAACAACAACATATTATCCCACGAAAAACCAAACAGGCAACCATAAGCACCACAGAACCGAGTCTGATGTTATGTCATATTCACAGCACACCGACGGTTGTACAGAGCACAAAGGAGGGCCCAGTGCTTGTAAAATGAGCACCACTCCAGGTTTCAGCTCCCCCTTTCTCTTGTCCCATCCCTCACTCACTGTCAGACCCTGGTGGGCACTTGTCCGGACTTATGTCATCACCGGCCTTCTCCCCATGCCCACCTGCTCCACATGCCCGTGATACCAAATGTTAACAGCTCTTCTGTCAGACACCTCCAGTTACTTTTTAGTGTGGTTGGGGCTGCCGGGCTCAGAGGTCTGACACCTTTGTGGCCGACTATCATGAGGATAAACCCTCCGGTCCCTCATTTGGCCACATCACGCCTCTGCTCCGAATCTTCAAGTATTTCTCTACTATTCATTGAGTTGATGACAGATCCCTCTGCCTGGCATTCAAGGCCCTGTCTGCCACCGGATAAATGCTATTCATTTCCTTCATATTCTATCACCCAATGAAGCATTAAGCTTTTGGATGAGCCCTGGACATAAGGAACCTTGTGCCCTCCCAGCACTAATTCTGCATTGCTTACACAATTAATAAATGTTTGTTGTATCATATAGTAAAATGGCCAAGTCTACACCATGAGCATATAGCTGAAGTGGAGCTTGCCCACAGCCACGGTGGCTGAATCCGAAGCCCTGAGTTTAAATCCCAGTTTTAGCCCTGCTAAATGTGTGGCCTTGAGAAAGCCCTTTGGATCCTTGGTTTTTCATGTACAAACTGGAGGGGATGATATTTGTATTTCCCATTTCTTTTGGGTAAAAGGATGGTGCTTTATAAGCCTTAAAGTATTATGAAAATAAAGGTTTTTAAAAGTATTATTATATAAGTTACAGTTTATGAATATCATGGAATATTATTGTTCTATAAGAAATGACCAGCAGGATGACTTCAGAGAGGCCTGGAGAGACTTATGTGAACTGATGCTGAGTGAAATGAGCAGAACCAGGAGGTCATTGTACACAGCAACAAGAAGACTATACGATGGTCAATTCTGATAGACGTGGCTCTTTTCAACAGAGAGCTGATTCAGGCCAGTTCCAACAGACTTGTGATGAGGAGACTATCTGTATCCAGAGACAAGACTGTGGAGACTGAGTGTGTATCAAACATAGTATTTTCACTCTTTTTTGTTGTTTGCATTTTGTTTCCTTTCTCATTTTCCACTTTTGATCTAATTTTTCTTGTGCAGCATGATATCTGTGGAAATAGGTTTAGAAGAACTGCATCAATGTTTAATACATACTGGATCACTTGCTGCTAGGGGAGGGGTGGAGGGAAGCGAGGAAAACATTTAGAACACAAGGTTTTGTAAGGATGAATACTGAAAATTATCCAAGTATATATTTTGAAAATAAAAAGGTTTAATTAAAAACAAGTATTATTATAAATTTTCTTAATTCTTCACTCATGGTATATGCTTTTGGGGAATGTTATTATTTTTGCAACTCTGAAGTTAGGGGTTGAGCTCTAATGTGAAAAAAATTATCTGTCAAAATTGCTTTAGGACCTGAACTGGGTTTCTGACCTTCCTTGAAAGAAACTTCCCTAGATGATTCCTGAAGGAACGGTGATTACTGGCTGGATCAGAAGTCTTTCTTGAATGCCTTGTTAGAATAAATTAAAAATGATCTTGGATATGCCTCCAAACTGTTATTTATTTTGGGTTGTGAATGGTCCAGTTTTAGACTTTTAGAAATTGTAATTACTAATCAATCAAGAACATTGCAGTGACAATTGACTATTGTCAGATACTCAAGAAACAACTGGGGAAGGCCCGGAGATCATCTATTCCAATCTTTCACATTTTAACAAAGAGAAAAACTGAGGTCAATAAAGAGGAGGAGGTTTGCCCAAGTGGAATATTGGAAATCAGCTTGTTTGTTTCTATTGTATGGCTATTAAAAGGATTATGAGCTGTTTCTCTACTCCTACTCCTAAATTGTAAGCTCTCTGTTTCTTGGCAGCAGGATTGCATTGTTTGTGCAGAGCAGTGTGTGTGTGTATGAGAGACAGAGAGAGAAAGAGAGAGACAGACAGACAGACACACACACACACAGACAAACAGACACAGAGGGAGAGACAGAGATAGAGACACATACACACACACACACACACACACACACACACACACACACAGAGACAGAGACAGAGAGAGACAGAGAGAGAGCACGAGTGGGCATTAATAAATCTTGTGGACTGAGTGACTGAATGCCCATACATAGAAAGTGACTTCCTTGAGGGCAAGATTTGTTTCATGTCAGTCATCCCCGCCACACTCAGAGGCTGCTTCTCACGGAAGCGAGGGTCTCCCGGCTGATTGAACCTGGGCCACGTCCTCCTCCCGTGCATCACAGGACTCTCAGTGCTCTCTGCATCCCACCACGGCTCTGTCCCTGTGCCAGGTGGGGTCACACTGGGCTTTGCTCCCGGACAAGTTTGCTTCCTGGGCTGTGGGTCGAAGCTGGAAGCCCCCAGAACGCTTCCGTTCTCCCGGAGCGTGAGGGGCATCTGCAGGCAGCTCTTGTGACCATCTTGCTCACGGAGGAATCAGAAGCATCGGAGACAGCCCTGAGCAGAGGCGTCTTGGCTCCTTCTACAGGTATCTGCCATAGCCGGACGCCCGGCGGTCTCGCTCTGCAGTCAGTGGCGTGTAAGTCGGCCTCGGCTCGGGGCCTCGGCTCGGGGTCATCCATCCTTGTCTCCGTCCAGTTTGCCATTCTTGGCAGGTCTGGCTGAAGTGTGAGAAGGAAGTGCAGGCCATAGGCTGCTATTCCCAGCACACATAAGTCATCTGCTATTATTTTTCCTTGTCTATAAATTAAATGGCTCACTTCATCCTCATTTCTCTGTTTTCCATTAAGATTGACTACAGTTTATTTTAGACAAAGAGATTAGTCCAGAATTTTAGTCTGGAGGAATGTTTATATTTTTCCAAGAGGCACATGATTTTCTAATTTGGCAAATCTTTCTGATTGTGCCGAGCAAAAACTGGGCTGTCCTCGCAGAACCGCATTAGCTGGAGCCCGCCATTCATCACCAGCGGCGTTTTCCAAAGGATTTGTACATGACAGTCGCGCTTCTTTTTAACATTTTAGTTTCTCAGTGGAATGGGAAGTGATGGAGACAGTCCAGGCTTAGCCTCCTAGACGTTATACCCTCTTTTTTCATGCTTGGAAGTAGTGTAATGTTCCAGGGAGCAATTAAAACTGCTCTGCTGTGCAATAATAAAGAATACAAATCTCAACTCAAGTGCCAGCCAAGAACGCAACCACTTCAGTAAAGTAAGGGATCCTCTCTCATTTCTACCCCAAAAAGGAAATTGACTACGTAAATTGACTACTGGAAATTTTCTTTTAAAAAGTTTTCCCCAGAATATATTCCTCAAACATAGCATTCGATGTGCAGTTTCTCTGCACAGTCTGCCATCACCCGGGTCTAAAGTGCTAGTCTCCCTCCCTCTGCTTCCGAGAATCCCCAGATTCCTTCAAGGTCCCCTATCTTGATCCCCCCTCCAAAAAAAAAAAAAAAAACAACTCACTGTGTATTTGCTCTTTAGAGATTTTATCTGGGCAAGCTCCTTGAGGGCAGGGACTAATTTTGTTATGGTTTTAATATCTCCCTATTTGTTTATATGCCATCATATAAGAACGTAAGCACCTAGAAGAAAATAATTGAAGTTATTTTCATCTTTGTATTCAGAGCATTTAGCTGTCTCTGACCCTTAATATTGCCAGAATGAATGACATTAATTGGAAATGATTACAGAAGCATATGACCCAGTGGAAAGAGTGTCAATCTGGACATCAAGAAAACTGGGTTTAATCTGCAGCTAACACTCACCATCTGTGTGGTCCTTACATCTGCTAGTTTACCTCAGGGGGCCTCAGTTTCCTCAACTGTCAAATGAGGTCTTTGAAGATGCTCCCTCTGGCCCTATTCAGCACTATATTTATGAACCTCTTACCCTAGATGACCCCTAAGTCCCCTTATTGCTTTAAATGGGTAATCTTTGGTTGATATTACTCCATAGAAAGGGAAGAATTGTAGAATTATACATATATCTAAGTTTGTACATGTTTAATTTGTCTTCTTTCATTAAATTTTGTTTTTTTCTTTTCTTTTCCTTTTTAGCTCAACACCTTTATTAACTGCAGTAGAGAATTGCTTTTATTTTATTTACCCAGCTGACCAAAGTACTTGACTCAGGTGCTTTGTATTTCTGAGGTTCAATTTCAAGGCTTAAATCATCCAGGATTCAAAAGGTTTTAAAAATACAGAGTGTGTGATCTCTGGGAAGGCAATGCTATAAAACATCACAGACCTAGAATTTCTTGCAGCCTCCTTCTGGCATAAAATGTAACCTTCCTGACACTTTTTTTTCCTTTATTATAGCTTTTTATTGACAACACATATGCATGGGTAAGTCTTCAACAGTGACCCTTGCAAAAACTTCTGTTTCAACTTTCCCCTCCTTCCCTCCATCTCTTCCCCCAGATGGCTGGCAGTCCCATACATGTTAAATATGTTAAAGTATATGTTAAACACAATATATGTATACATATTTATACAGTTATATTGTTGCACAAGAAAAATTGGATTTAGAAAGGAGGTAAAAATAACCTGGGAAGAAAAACAAAAATGCAAGCAAACAATAATAGAAAGAGTGCAAAAGCTATGTTGTGGTCCACACTCATTTCCCAGTATTCTTTCTGTGGGTGTAGCTGGTTCTGAACTGATCTGGATCCTCTCATTGTTGAAGAGAGTCACGTCCATCAGAATTGATCATCATATGGTATGGTTGTTGAAATGTATAATGATCTCGGGTCCTGCTCATTTCACTCAGCATCAGTTCATGTAAAATCTCTTTGTATTCATTCTGCTCTTCCTAACACCTTTAAAAGTGGATTGAATTATTCATGAAAGACAGACAGAACGGTTCATGTTCAGAGACACCATTTTGACATCTGTATTTGGTCCAGCTGAAAATGTTTCTACTATCACTCATGGTTCAGATCCCCACAATTTCTCCCCAGTCTTCCTCGAGGAAGCTTTGTAGATGGGCATTTTTCCCATTCCCAAGCTCTCTCTCTCTTTCCAGACTTAAATCCCTGGGCCCTGACAAAATACCAGCCATTCCCAATGCTGCAGAACCCAGGGTGGCCCTGCTGATGTGATCAAACATTCCCTAACACCGCTGAGGACTCTGGGAGAAGCAGCAGGAGCCCAGGAATCTGGCTTTTCAAGTTCTTTTGGAGGTAAATTAAACATAAAGCTTCAGAACCTTGAGTTGCCCAAGACTGCAAACCTTGTTGTGGAAATGAATCGAATGGTGAAAAAGGAAGGAAAAAAAGGTGTAAGCTGTTTTTGGAGAAACTGGTTGGAACATGTTGGTCCTTCCATTCTTTTTTGGAACAGTTGGAGGGAATAACTGGGTTAACTGAGGAAGAGAATTTCTCTGTGAGAGTGAGAACATCAAAGTCTTTGTGAGAGAGAGAAAGATATGAACAAGCATCTTCTGGAGCCAATTGCTCAGAGAAACTGCCAACAGCAATAAAGTGCATCCTTCTGGTTCTCATTTCAGATGTTTGAAAAGATTCTTTTCCTCAGTTTACTTTCACTTAAAAAGCTCAAATACTTAAGATTTTTAACTGAATTGTTTTAAATTTGGTAACATTCTAAGAGCACCCTGAACAACCACCACCACCACAACACCAAGATCAGGTTATGGATTTTTCCTCCCAAGCTTTGAGAGTGAAATCCATTTGGGAGAAAAGTGCAGTAAACAGAAACGATACAAGAGTATTTTAATGCTGGCATTTATATTATCTGATACTAGGTTTATAATTATTCTTTTTTTCTTGATTCTCTCAAGTGAGCTGATCCTAGTTCATGCTGGGGCAGTAAAAGATCTTTTTTTTACTCTGGTTCAAGTCTGAAGATCACATCCACTCCACATCACCTCAGGGACTGCCTCTAAGGCCACGCTTGGCAGAGGAGTCCCAAAGGAGCCCAGGGAGGAGGCTCAGGGACGCTTGAAGCCGAGTCACCGCAGCTTACCGGACTGGGCTTCCCTCAAGGCTAACGGAGTGGGGGCTTAGAAGCCTCTGACATCCCTTGCAGGTTTAGAGCGATCCCCCCTGTTTTCTAGAAGACTTCCCCGGGGTCACCAGAAGTCCCAGAGGGAGCTTAGGAAGGTGGCTCTTCCCGGTTTCCAGAGCATGATAATCTGTATTCCTCCCTTTTTTGTAGTCTTTCTCCTCAGCCATCCTATCCCCTTTAGACAACTAGAAAAGGAGCACTCTCGAGGCCCAACCATTTCCCATGCATTCTATGTCCCAAATCTTCACATTGCAGCCAAATAATGTATTTCCTTTACTCCTAAAGCATCTTCGATGAGATCTGATAGCTCCTTTTTAAGGGACTACTGTTCTTGAGAGCAAGCTTACTAAAAACTTTCTTTGGATTTCTCTTTTCCTGTAGAGAACTGCTGGATCCCTTTAAATGGGGTCCTTAATGGGGATCCGTGAACTTTGAACAAAAGATAACTGAAAACACTTTCAACGTATCGACGTCACTAGAATGGTCACATGAGACTCCAAGACCCCAGAAAAGTGAAGAGCCCCAGGGCTCTGCGGGTTTCCCCAGGTCCCCATCTTCACGGTTCTCTCTCAGACAGCTTCTAACCAAATCCGAAAGGGCGCTTTTCCCCTTCTCTGCCAGCAGTGACACGTACACCTGCTGACACAAAACCAAGAGCAGAGCCCACTGGCACCAGGGTCCCAATGGAGGGTCACTGGGGGGCACTGTGCATATTCATGCCCATGCTACTTCAGATGGCAAGGCCCCAGGGTCAGCTTGGCACAGCTCCCAGCACAATGTCAGGAGAACAGGGGTGCTTCTCAATGAGAAAATAAATGTCTTAAATGTCTAAAACTGGGAAGACAAAAAAAATGAGCTCTTGATCTAAACTGACTGACCTCTAGAACGATTTCTTGAAATAGATCAAATGGGTTAACGCACATAAAATACTTTCCAAACTTCAAAGTGTCACACAAATGCTAGTTCTTGTTATCCTCATGAATATACCCTGAATGTTCAGTGGGTAAACCTACATCTCTGCAAGAAGATTGCAAATTATAGCATAATGATAATTAATTGTAATATACTGTCATGCCATTAATTTATCATATTGATAAGTAAGGGAAATGAATTTTAAAACCTACAAATATCTCATCAATCTACACAATTAAAGCACCATATAACCTCCCCCCTTCCCACCCACGCCATCAAATGCAGGATGTCTGATTTGTTTGGAAACACATCATTTTTAAAGTATTCATGTAGGAAAAGTACCCAAGGAAATCAAGTGAAAAAGGGTAAAGAGAAAGAGAAACTTGGCCAATAATGACAGCAGGCTGAATGACTATACAGAGGCGGGCCTGGCCCTCTCTACTAGCTATCTGGGAAAACCAAGATTAATGTGGTCATCCCAGCCTGCTCAGCCCAATCAGTTCTCCCTTCCCAGTTCTTCAGATCAAAACCTTGTGCCTTCCAAAAGGAGAAAATCAGGAATCTCCCATACCTGGGAGGGAGAGTGATTCCTTGCATCTTTGACTAACCCTGGCCAAGACTTCCAGTATGAAGAAGGAACAAATTATCCTGGAAGTGTTTGGGGGAGAGCAAGAGCAGCCAGAGGCTGCGATGAAAGGGATCTGCAAGGCCATCCAAGGACACTGAGAGCTGCACGGGACATTCTTTCCCAGCCTCCAAGAGTAAGGGCCCGCAGCCTTTCCTTGGGGCCGAGAACCCAAGACCCGGGAAGCTTGTCCCATCCACCTTTCTGGTTGCCGTTCAGTCACTTTTTTCAATGGTATTTAACTCTTCATGACCCTGTTGGGGATTTTCTTGGCAAAGATGCTGGAATGTTTACCCTGTCCTTCTCCAGCTCATTTAACAGATGAGGAACTGAAGCAAATGGGGTTGAGGGACTTGCCCAAGATCACACAGCCGGTTGTTGGAACTGAGGGGGGAAGGGTCTCCCGGACTCCAGGCCCAGCACTAAGGTCACCACAGCTCCCCCAGCTGCCCTTTGGCCAGTTCTAGTCCAAAGAGGCTTTTAATTCACAGCCAGTCTACATCTGCTTTCTGTCTATTCCTGGGACGCAGAGGACAGACTTCCCCTGGGGACTGAGCAAAACAAACCAAGCCCCACTTCCACAGCTGAGCCCTTCAAGCCCAGGACTATGGCCCACCAAGCCCCCCTCACCCTCCATAGCTTCAATGGCACCAGTGTTTCACACGATCATTTAGTCAGCACTCAGTTCCAGGCCCACACTTCCAGACTGCTCTATTCTCATTCACCCAAATACAGATATTTGGTTACCCAACTTCATAAATGGATCTGACTTTAGATATTCAACCCCTTAATTTTTTAGATGAAGAAATTCAGGCCTAGAAAGAGTAAGTGATTTGATTCAAGTCAGAAAATCCCAGGAGCATGGGAGCTGGTTCCATAGGTAAAGAGCATGAGGTCTTCATCCATCTCTGCCATTAAAAGGACAAGCACAAAATGCAGAGAAAGTGGACACTCAAAGTGACCTTTATGACTTCCTGATTCTGGGAATTCCTGCCATTCTGTGGGTTTGAAAAACCCAGCTCTGAAAAAGTTGGGAAAATTAACTGTGTTTGCAGAGCTGGGAGGTCGCAGATGCAAAACATTGCACACACTGTCAAGCTCAGCTGATAGTGAAGAGCAGAAGAACCGGCCCTTGGAGAAGTCACTCTGCCAAAGACCTTCTGCATGGGGCCCACTCATTCAAGGCCCCCAGAGAGCAAGAGCACTTTCTCCAAGCATTCAGAAGATAAATCTGCAGCTTTTTGGCACCTGTGGATGATTCTTCAAGACTTTTTTATACCCTGAGCACCTGACTTCTAAGCCTTATTAGTCCAAGGTTTACTGTTTCCCTCCATCTTTTCCTTCCCTACCACTCTCCCCTCCAATCTTTCCTCCCTCCCTATCTGCCCTGATATAAGTCCTTAACTTAAAAAAAAAAGTCTTGAGAAAATCCTACCTTCTCTTCCCCCCTCCTTTGCAGAAGTGGATGGCTGTGGGGGAGTAATACTGCAGGTGCTATCAGACTCATCTATCAATACAGCCCATTTCCCTTTCAGACAGTTCCAATTGTAGGGAAAATTTTAGTGGCCAAACTTACATCCGGCCTTTAAAACTGCCGCATTCTGTGGGTCATTTATGGATGGTCGTGCAGTGGTGGACCCAGGATCCCAAGATGGGGATGACCTGCCTTCCAGAGCATGAGAACACTTTGGGGTTAGATCGGGGCTCCCCCCAATGACTGAATATGTCGCTCCCATGTTCGAGCAAGGCACTGCAGAGTCCTAACAAACCAGAACTTCTGTGACTCCCTGTTCTCCATACCTGTAGACCTTCACCTGACACAGAGGTTAATCAAATCTCTAAAAATTAGGTATCTATATTTTTTAGACCAAGAGAAGAGATGGGAAAATATACTTCTGTCCCTTCTCTGTGGGTGGAGAATCACTGGCATGGAATATTATCGTATATATTGTAGTCTGACTTGACCCTGTGCTGGTTAGCTTTGCTGAACCAAATTTATTTCTCCTTTGTGTATGAAGATTGACTGACTAGGGAAAATATAAAATATATATTCAGAAATACAAAGGATGTAAAAAAAATACCATAAGCATTTTTAAAGAGAAAAATCTATGGGTCTAGAATACTCCAGGTGACAAGCAGGGACTGTGTGTGTGATTATCCTTTTAAATCTACCCTTCACCATCATTTAAACAGACAATCTCGAATTGCCCAATTTTCACTTTGTAATTTACTTAAAATGATAAGAGTGCTTTGGGGATTTAGGGCTGGGTATCCCTGAATGCCAAGAGTAAAGATCTTATAATGCTTCATGACATAATGAGGTGATTCGAAAACTACAAGATAAATGGAGAACAGAGCTGGCAGCACAGATGACTTTAACAAACTACCTCACTAAGTGGGCTGTTCAAAGGAGAACAATATTCACAAAGAAGAATGGGATGAGTTTTATTAAAAGAGATGTTTTAAAGTAATTCTACATAAATTTGTGAAATGATAAACACCATGATAAAGTACACTGAGTTAGCGGAATCACCAATAAAGAAACAAACTCTGGTGGCAGATAAAGAAAAAGCTACAATGTCGAGTTTTCCACACTCTTAGTAAATTATTCCCATAAATGTTGTTTAACAGAATCTCAACATGGAAAATATAATAGCTTTAAATGTTGAGAGAATCTGAAAAGGCACAGAAATGTAGAGGCAAGAGTAACCTCAAGGGCAATGCTGCTGATACTAGAAATTCTAAAGAAAGAGAGAAAACTTGGGGATGACATAGAGAAATGAATTGATTTGTTCCTAGAACATGATTTCCTAATAGTTCTATAGTTGGTGGCCACAGACACATACCTTCTACAATTTATAATATGGTCATTAAAGGGAGAAAGAAAAGATAGGAAGTTCGGAAATGAGATGACGCCCACTATTCCACACTTAATTATGGCAGAGAAAATAAAGTACTTCTTCAGTTATCAACCAATAACCATGAAATATGGAGGGTTTATACAGACCAAGAGTAAAAAACCCCAAGGCACAGGGGAAGGTTTTGAGAATTCCAAGAGTTTCCCATGAGTCTTTAGGTTGTTCCTTTTCTCTGATCTGTCTGACCACCGGCTGCCCAGTCCTGTGGTTAAGAGTCACTCCCCCAGTGGAAAGAACCAACAGGGTCAGAGATGGAGTGATGAGAGGAACCTTGGGAAGTCCCGAGTCTGCTCCCTCGCTTTTAGGCAGGAGACTGGGAGGTCAGATCATGTACCCCAAATCACATAGCGAGAAAGGGCTTCCAATCCAGGGCTCTTTCCACTGGCCCCGCCTCTGACTGAAGCCTTTCCCCACTCACTTGACCCTGGGCAAAATTCTGAAGCAGATAAATACATATCTGGGGCCCTGCTCCTCCCACCTACCCTCACTACTCTCAAGCCACACGTGCCAACAGAGCCATGACTGTCCAGCCCTACTGTGTTCTAATGGCAATTCCTCCCTCTTCACCACATCAAAATATTCATTTCCCTTGGCTGGTTCCCCCAGTTCAGAAAAAGGGAGAAAAACGACCTCAGCCAACCTGAAAAATAAAAAGATGGGAAAGAAAAGTTCTCTGGCATCCCTCCCCTTCTCTTGTCTATTCCTTTCCCACTTGGAATCCAGGAGCATCCCTGGCACTCACCATATTTAGAAGCCAAGTCAGCATCAGGAACCCCCTCCCCCTTCCCCAAGTCTTCTCTGGCTTTTCCTTTCAGAATCATCAAGTGACCCAGGTCCTGTAGGACGGCAGAGGCCACACGAGGAGACTCTTTGGCCATCTCCTGTCATTTCCCAGCAACACCGCTCACCTCCTCCCTTAGTTTTCCACCCAGAAGCTGCAAGGAAACTCGGCTCTCTAGTCACTTTGGAGCACAAAGAGCCCTGCCTCCCAGGCACAGACCGCCTTACACCATGTCCCCCGTCTCTTACAGGTTAGTGCTCTGCTGCTGGAACCCCTGCCTTGGGGTGGGGGGAGAGGGCTGTGAACACCAGTCCCACTGTACTGACTAGAGCTAGCACGGGGCAGGCTGGAGGTCTGCTTGTGTGGGAACCCATGACACAAGAAGTGGGACCAAAGCAGACGCAATGTTTTATTGACCTAATCCCCTCATTTATAGGAGGGAAGGAGAAAGAGAAAAAGGAAGGGAGAGAGGGGAAGGAGGGAGGGAGGGAAAGAGAAAAGGAGGGAGAAAGGAGAACAAAAGAAAGACAGATGGACAGACAGACGGACGGATGGATGGATGGACAGTTAGACACAGAAAGAACACGAATGAGAACTGGTCAGGGAGGAAAACCTTTCTGTAGATTTCAACTCATAAAACTTCTCCCTGCTTCTCAGCATGATTCAGGCAGAGGCCCCGTAGTGCAGTGCAGAATCTGCTGGGCCAAGTGCGATGGATCTCTACCATCTATTGTCTGCAGCCATAAGTGTGCCATTTGACCTCTCTGCTGAATAAAATGATGATGTATCAGAAGCCAGATTGCATGGGGTTTGGATTAAGAGCAGGAGGAAACAGCCAGTGTAGACAGCTTTCTCAGGGAGGTTAACCTAAAAAGGGAAGGGAGGTGTAGGATGATAGCTACTAAGAGAAATGGGATTGAAAAAGGTTTTTAAGGCTGAGAAAAAAGTGGACAGGAGCATACTAGCAGACAGCAGGGAAGGAGTTGGGAGAAAGGGCAAGAAGGAAGAGCTGAGAGTGGGTGAAATCTGAGACTCCTCATCTGTCCAAGCCCAGGTCAAGAGCCATTTCAGACAAGAAGCCTCTCTTTAGCTCTCTGGTTCTTAGTACCTTTTGCCATTTGAAATGACTTTTGACTTAGTGTCACTATTCTATTTTTAAGAGGGTGTAAGCTCCAGAAGGACAGGGCCGGCTTTTCACCTGGACAGGGCCTGGCACATGAAAGGTCCCAAAGACATACTTGCTGAATTGAAATGAATAAAGATAATCCATCATTCATAGTTTTCTTAAATGACAGATTTCTACCATCTTAGCTAAGTGCCAATCCGGGGCTTAGTTGTCCAGGACCCTATAGAACTTGTGCTTATGTGGCAATTGCCATATTAGATGTTAAAAGACATTTTAATGGTAATTAATCCATTTAAAATAATAAATGTATTACATGTTAACATAAGTAATATTTTAATGAAAAATAACTATTTTTCAAAACAAAAGTCAGCGAGAAGAGTGGCATTATTTTACATATTTTTGCAAATCTCTTCAATGTCTGACTTAATAGAAGACAGCTGGAGTCTCCTATCTGCTTCTGCATTCAATCTGTGAGGACATGTTGTTTTGGTTGAAGTATAAGAATAAAATCTGGCCTCATACTGATATGTAGTTAGAAAAGGGAGGAATGTTTTAACAGGCAAATAACATCTTAGTATTATGTATTAGTTATGAAAATAGTTTTGACCTTTCAGACCCTGAAAACATCTTGGGGACCCCCAGGACCCTTTGGATTATACTTTGAGAACCAATGGCTTCAATTATACTTCAATAGCCCATAAGCAGAAGGAAGCTAGTTCTTCAACATGGTAATTGGGTTTTATAAGGTACCAGGGATGGGCTCAGACTGAGCAGGCACAAAGATCAGAGGGGCACTAGGGTTAGAGGTAGAAGAAAACTTGGAAACTCTACAATCTCAATTACAAGGCTATAAACGACCCCAAAGTCCAGGGGTTCTTTACCTACTTTTGTGTCCTAGACCACTCTGCTCAATCAGATGAAGCCAAAAGGCTCCCTTCTCAGAATGGTTTTAAATGCACAAAATAAAACATGTAGGTATATAAAGGAAGCAAATTATATTGAAATACTATCATTAAATATATATATGTAAAAGTTCACAGATACCAGGCTAATTGGCAACTGTGAAACACCACCAGTTTCACTAGTAAAACAAAATGAGTACTGTTCCCTGAAGCAAGGACACCTGGGAAAATATCACATACAATATATATGTGTATATGTTTATTTGTATGTATGCATCCAAAGACCTCCACTAGGCAAAGGCTGAGTTCACCTGTATGTTTATACAGACTTTGCTGAGAAGCTCCACAGACTTTATGGCCTCTACTAGTTTGTGCTAGTGGGGAAAACAAAAGATGAGGTTCCACTCCTTATTTTAGAAACTCAGTACTCATACCAAAGTAGGACATTTAACTGAAGGGACCATGAAGGTTATCTAGCTCAACACTCCCATTTTACAGATGAGAAAACTGAGGCCCAGAAAGGTTAAGAGATTGCCAAAAGTGATTGATAGAGCCATTCAGTGGTGGAATTTGAGCCCTTCTGACTGCAAATTCAGTACTCTTTCCATTATACCAAGTTATAGTAGTCAGGTAGATACTCAGACTGGTTTAGTGAATATACCTGAAGACTATAATCTTCTTAAGAACAGGGACAATTTTTATTCTTCTTGGCTTTTTACTCTAAGCTAGTTAATTCATAAATTGGTTCAAATGTGGAAATCAAGAGGTCTGAGTTTGAGACCCAACTATGATACCTACTAGTAGCGTGACCATGTTGTAGTCATTAAATTACCTTTCTAAATCCCAACTGTTGAATTGAAGGGACAGCATCTGACTTCTTATCTCATAGGATTATTATGAGGAAATTACTATAATATTGTTATTGATACTGCTAACTATTTTAGGTCCTTGCATGGGATGCTTCCTTCTAGCGTGATCTTTGGACATTAGGAGCAGAAAAGTCATCTTAAAAGGAATACACAACTTTTTCCTAACCAAATATCATTTCAGTATAATCACTTTCAGTATAATAAAAGACAATTCTGGAGTTGACATGACTTGTCTAATTTCTGTGAAGCGTTCTGTTAGGCTGCTCTAAAGGTCTAGAGAAATTACCCAGAGGCACTGACATATTACATCCAGGATGACAAAAACTGGATTCTCAGCCACAACTCTAATTTATTGTGGGGTGTTTCAAAGACCTGACAGGACTCTCAGTCCACACCTACTGCTGAGTCAGGGCTGCTTTTTAAAAAGTTGACCTAATACTGAAAGGCCCACTGCATGAATTAACAAAGGTCTGGAAAGACAGCCAACCAAAACCATAAAATAAACAACTGCTAAAAGGCACCAACTTTACCCAATTTTCAACTTGAGTAGGTATTTTGTGCCCTGTCGTGATCTGTTCCAGTTGGTCATTTCTGTTAGTGAAGCCTCAATGAAGCCTGCTTTCTCCACACTTACCCAAGTCAAGGAAAGAAAAAGATGAGAAAACTATCTTAAAAAAATGTATTTTAGTGGCATTTAAAAAACATGGCAAAAGGAACAGAGATCAGTCCTTGGAGTGCTCCAGACAATCTAAAATGAACAAATAAACCTCAACAGAACTTGCAGTCAGAGGCTTTATTTGAGAACACAAAATCCAACGTTTCACTTACAGAAAAGCACAAAAGGCTAAATCCAGAGAACAGAAGAAGAGCCCGAAGTGGGACTTCTAGGCAAGAGCCCAGCTCTGCTGTTTGCCCTCTCTGAAGCCAAAGGACAAGCCCTTTCCCCACCAAAACCCCTCTGACTCTCCTTGCACACCTCCCCCACTCCTGACCCAGCCTCACATTTCAGGCTACCATACTCTGAATACAGTTCACACTAAAGCCACAGGAGAGAGCCTGGGCCTGGAGACAGAAAGACTCCAATGGGACCTCAGACACTCACCAGCTGTGAGACCCTGGACGAGGCCCTCAGCCCCATTAGCCTCAGTTCCCCCATCTGTAAAATGAGCCGCAGGAAGACGTGGCCAATAGCCAGTGTCTGCCAAGAAAACTCCAGACAGGGTCTCCCAGAGCCGGATCTGACCCAAACAAGGCTGAAAGCCCCACCTCGAGGGGCTCTCCATCCACTGGAGCAGGGGTGGGGAACGTCTGCCCCGTGGCCATTTTATAAAGCTCCTGAGCTCATTGGTTGGACCTGGCCAAGGCCACTGCTGGGGACAACCATCTCCCACTGCTCAAGTTCTCTACCTAATGATTTTGTGTGGCCCGTGAGTGATGTTCGAAATATCCCAATGGCCTTTGGGAGCAAGTTTCCCCATTAGTGGATTAGCACCCATGTGTAAAAGCTCATTCAAGCGGTCATCATTACCGACGCTACGCAAGAAACCTAGATGGCTCCAGACAATTCTGGAAGATTTTAGTAGAATTTGTCAGCAGTCAGTTACCTAGAAAATATGCCCGACGTGGGGAACATGTCGTCTCTCCCTTTGTCCCCTCTCTCACATTGTTCAGGACTAAACCAGGAGCTTCAATGTTATCTGCCTCCTTGCACTCTCTCAGCCAGGTCTCCCCGATTATGTTTTGGAAATTTCTCTCTTCATTCTATTTTCTCCAGAAATGCTCCCCACATCTGTCCCAGCCTCCCTGGGCTGAGTGTCCCCCCGGGATTCCCACAGCAATTAATAGTCCGGCCCCTCTCCCGCTGCTCCCCCTTCTTAGATCCACTGCCAGATTAATCTTACTAAGAACCAACTGGATCATGTCACACCCCTACTTATGAGCTATAATGTTTCCAAACTGCAGAGAGAATAAAGTATAAAATCCTCTCTTTGGCACCTAAAGCCTCAATAATTTGATCTCCCTTTATCCATGCAGCTTTCTCTCTCTCCCAGCCCTCAGAAAAGCTGGCCTCCAATCTTCCCGGTTAATGCGCTTCCTGGGTGACCTCAGGCTCATGACTTAACATCTCCGGCTCTCAGCTTCCTGTCTGTTTAAAAAATGGGGGGGGGGGGGCGCTGGACTCCATGACCTGGGAGGGGCTTTCAGCTTCACATTTATAGTCTGGGATGCTTTCTGCTCTTCCTACATGTCACATTCATTCAATCAAATGCCGGGGTAACCTCAGTCATCCTTGACTCCCTAATGCCCCTCAGCTTCCACAGTCACCCATCTGCCAAGGATCATTTCGTCCACATCTGCACCCTCTCTCCCATGAGTCACCAGGCCAGCCCAGGCCAGGCCCGCCCTTTCTCACCTGGCCCTTCCAACATCCTGACTCATCTTGCTTCTTCCTGGGTGTCCCTCCCCAGCCCATCCCTTACGAAGTTCTCTAACATTTTATGGGGATGGTCCAGAGACTGTCCCCATCACTCACTCCTTTAGAGTCTTCAGTGCTGCTGGGATAAAAGCTCTCCTCTGCTGGGGACCGATGGCAGCCAATCACCCAGCCCTGAAGGAGGCCCATCCAGCCCAGTGCTGACTCCCCTTCCCACAATTTTCCCCAGCCAAACTGGACCTGCTGCTCTCCGCACTTGACCTTCTCCACTCCAACTCGAGGTACTTTGAGCAACTATCACCCATTCCCACTCAACCACTTCCCCTGCTTCCTCTCTCCTCCACATACCCACACCCACGGCCAAAGACAAAACAAAAACCCCTCGAGATTATACCTCCTCAACTTTGCCTCCCCAGGTCATTGTCTTTCCTCAGCCTGGGCTCGCAGACCATCTGTTTCTTTCCCTAAAGAAACTTCCCCAATCTTTCCCTAAATCCTCAAATTACCTTAGAACTCCTACATATATTGATGCTGCGAAACTACTGTTATCCCACCTCTGTGACCACAGGGATGTTTCTTTTTTCTTTGTCAACTGCCCCCTTCCCCAACCCCCAATCTAGTGCAGCCTTTGTCTGCAGACACTTAACCAAGGTTTTCTTAATGACAATCCCTTCTGGTTCCCCTTGTTCTCTTAACCCCACTGCCACACACTTACGGAGGCCCTTCTCCCTTGTCCGCCCCAATGCCATCCCAGCCAGCTTCCACACAGCCCCCACCGCGGAATCTGCAAAATCTCTTGCATCTGCATCTCCTCCGCTAGCCCCTATGGATGGGAAGTTTCCTCCAGCTCTGGAGAGGCAGGGCTTGTCTGGTTCTGTGAGCAGGCAGCCCCGGTGCCAGTGCCGATGCCAGTGCCAACTGCCATGCTGTTCAAGAAGGTGTGCAACAAATGCTTGGCAAATAAACAGAGATGGGGAAAGGGGTGGTGGTGGAATTGCTATTATTCTCAAGCTACTCCCTTTACACAAAACTTGGGTTGCTGCCATGTTTACCAATGCCCCGAGCACAAGAAGAGTCTCCTGGTCACATGCTCACACTTGGCCTTCCCCACAGCCCTGGGCTCAGCTAGGATACTTAATAAATACATTCATTTCAAGCCACTGTGTCCCCAGATGCTTTTTCTCATCACTGTGACCTCTGAATACTTTATGCATCAGAAAGTCCCTTGAAAAAACCCATTTCACCAGACACGAATTCACACGTGACCTTGGAAGTAAAAATGATCTTGAAATACTAATTAACCTCCAGCTTCCCATGTCCCCTTCTAGTTCCATGAGGCCTGCAGCAGTTTTTATGGCGCTTTTCATCACAACACTTCAGTCTCCTTGGACCAGACGGTTCTTTTGAAAGTCATGCTGACAAAAGGAGAGATAACATCACTTTGCCCTGACCTCCCAGTGGCTCTCTGTCTTCCTGAGTGCTCATCCTTTTTCAAACTGGTGACCTGAAGAGGAAGGTCACGGAGCTCTGGAGTTGGGGGGAACAGCAGCCACCACCTAACCCAAGCCCTCCCTTTCCAAGTGGGGAAACTGAAAACCTGAGGCAAGAGCATCTTGTGTCCTCTGGTCCTCAGCTGGCTCATCTGTAAAAGGAGGAGCTCGTCCAGCTGCTCTGCCCTGCACCCCACCCCCACCCAAGATCACCACAACCATCTCGGGGGGTATGTTTTAAACTTTGACGGTGGACATTTGGAACACAGCGATTCCCAGAGAAAAGCAAAGATGCCTTCTTAGACCATCCATTCCAGCTGCAGCATCCCTTCTCCAAAAAGGATTCCTTGGGCCCCTGCTGGGCAGGCTTAAGGCCCAGAAACATCAGACCTAACTAAGAGCCAACCAATATGATGCTGGTGCTGATAGGAGCAGTCACAGCTCAGAGAAAATGCCCTGATTCAAAAGCACATCTCACTCAAGTCTAAGAATTCTCTTCCACAGGAGCCCACCCCAGGGGCAAAGCCCACATTCACCCACCGGAGGCTTATTCTGGGGCGCGGGCAATTTATCTGGGAGGGGGGAGAGAGCACTGGTGGGCTGGGCCCAGCCAGATGGGGGAGAAGAGGGAGCATTTTTTCTTCGACCTTCCTCTTGTAATCAACGATCCTGCTATCTAATGGAGAAGCTCACTTAGGCCCCCCTGCTCCCTGACTACAAGGGCTGTCAATGTCCTATTGGTTTTGGTGCCCTATGCCCTAGGTACCACAGCTTAGTTATGGCTCTGATAGCAAAAGAAAACATATAAAAGGAGCAATCTTGATCTTCCTCTAGTTATAAACACGAATGGTGTTTTTTCTTTTCCTATCCCTCCCATGAGCAAAAGGCCAATTCCGGTCACCTCCTCTGCTGTTTTTTCATTCTCAAAAAGAATAGTGAGAATAGATGGCTTCTAACATGCCTTTAGGATATCTGTGATCTGATGATCCAGACTTCTTTTATGAACGGCAAGAACTGTCACTTGACAAAAGTAAACCTCTGTTAACATAAAACCCAAGTGATTAGAGACAAGGGCAGTTCAGAGTAAAAAAGATTTGGATAATCTGGCAATGTTTATTAAAGAAGAATGGAGCAGCTCGTGAATTGGAAAAGTTGTTTTAAATTATGAATTGCTCTAAATAATGGGAAACTGGATGATGATTTCTAATCCCAATCTTGTTCCTAATTCTATGAATGTGACTACACTCTAATTAAGTGACTAGTTTCTCTGCTACCACAAACTAACCCTTAGACACTGGAGGGTAAATTCTGAATCAATGTTGCTATGGGGCCAGGAATGAGAATCACTTGGAATACAGTCAATTGTCAAATTGATGATAAAATGGATGGATTATTCAAGCACTTTGCTTCTCCTCTTCATTTTGTTTTCTATAGCCTGTCCCATTTAATCACTTACTAGAGTCTTCACCCTACCGTATTACAGAATCAGAGAATCTCAAAGATGGAAAAGAACTCAAAGGCCATCTGGTGTACTTCTGTCTTATCATTTTATGTTAAGGGTGTTGGAAGACCACCAGTTTTGTGATTTTTATCACTACCATATACTTCTCAAGGCAGCCCATTCCACTGTGGGTCAGTTATAAGTGTTATTAAATCACAGAATTGTGCTACACTTTTTTTAGGGCAGGGGAAGTATGAGTAAATCATTCTATGAATAACAATGATTAATCTAGTAACTAATCTTCCCCCTGAACCAACAATTTTTTTTTCAATACCATGGCTAATGTCAGGAAAAAGTGAGTTTTGGCAATAATGCAGCTGAGTTGATACTAACTCTAGAATAACCAGCACTACAATTATTGAAAAATGAATATTTTTGAATTGAATTTGAATACTTTTTAAGGACAGATAATTGATCTAAAATTTTCTGCTTAACATTTGGCAGACCATTCCCAGCTTGCTGCCCAAGAATATATTCAACTGACATAGACGACTCCAATCTCTTTTCTTGCTCAGTATAAGTGGGGATCTGACCACCACTTATGGCAATATTGCAGTCCTATGTATCAAGGAGATAAAGTGGCCCTGATTTGGAAGATATACGCCTATTTCAACTCATAACTGATGAAGTGGATTTCACATAGCTATAAGTTCCTATAACTTCCAACATTTTCCAGTCTACCCAATATATCTGTAAACCACAGAGCCCAGAGCAACCCATTAAAGACTAAAAATAAAACCACTACTTGGATGTGTTTTTAAAATGGGATCATTATAAAATTTTATGATTGAAAATGTGACATCAAAGCAGTCACATCTTCTTGGGTGGGTGGGAGAAGTTAAAGAGGGGAGAGTGGGGCTTTACACATAAGCCCTTAAAGAAATCAGGGCCAGGATGGAGGGAATTCTGGATTGAGAGACTGGAGATGCAGATTGGCTTCTCTGTATTCCATAACCAAAGAATGAATCCTTAATCCTATCAGGAAACAAATGCCATCAGTCAAAGCTGGTTGGAGGTTGGTCAAGTAAAAGCATATCAATCATGAAAAATCTTTTGCAACTTTTACACGAAATATCAGCTTTCATCCTGGAGTTAATCAAAGCAGTATCTAAACTTCCGTGTGCTGTAAGATCTGGATATCCTTCTGACAGCACCTTTTGTTTCTGGAGCAATTTCATCTGCGTCACCTGTAAGACATCCTTAACATAAAATGATAAGACAGAAGTATTCCAGGGCCTGGAAGACAGCCCAGTGACCGGTCTCAAAGCGCTGCATGACGCTGTTCAATATAGAGGGCAAAAGGTTAAAGACCGGCGGCTACTCTATTGTGACCCACAATGAGATGACCCACAAATGAATTGGCCACAAGTGCCTAACGGAGATGTGGAAGTCCAGCATCATGTGACCCCTGGACTATAAATTTAGGGCATGAAAGTAAACTTGGAGATTATCTCATCCAATGTGCTTGTCTTAGAGATAAGACCCACAAGGCTAAATGGTTGGTCCAAAGTTTTGCCTCAAACCCTCCCACTTTTAATTTAGGATTCATGGGACACTTTCTAAACCACTTTACTCTGGAGACCCAAAGTCCTTTCTACGATAACACAAATACAGCGAAGCTGCAAGCTACCAGCCAGTGCGCCAACCTAATTCGTGACAGCAGCTACGCCAGGACGCTATCTTAATGTAAGAAAGAAAAGCATTAGGGAACAGGCAGCTAAGCTTCCTAACATGCAGAGGTTACGTTCCAAAAGTCCATTTCTGTGTCATTTGTTTGGAATTTGGAACACATTTACCCATAAAAAGAATGCTGTAAAGGGTGGATAGGTTCCTAGGCAAGACAACAAGAGCTTATTTAACCCATAATGCAGCTGAAAGAATATCATTTTGTGGTTTTGAGAACAGCAGAAAGTAATACTGTTGCAATACTGCTAAGTGAACAGAACTGAAAAACAACAGTGAATAAGCAATAGAGGTTTTTTTTTTTTCTGCTGATGCTCTAAGAAAGGAAAGTTTAAATAGAGGATGAGGTAATAGAGGAAATTCAGAAGGGAACAAGGGAACACTTTGGAGAACTGTAGTGGTTAATGGCAGAGGTTGTTTATTATGTTTAATTTCAACCCAATACTAATAATGTTTCTTTTCCTCAAGATACTGTATCTCTTGAACTCTCTATATAATTATTCCCCTCTGAGAGTTTCCAAATAGGTCGTAAGAAAGAGTGGTTGAGTCAGAGCTCCTGTGCTGACCACCAGGGGTGCCGTAAGCTCGGGATAGCCTGGTGGTCCTGGGAAAGCCAGAGGGCAGGGAGGCAGCTGACTGAGTGGGGCAAAGTCAGTGCATGTTGGGCCTTTCTACCTAGGGGAGTGTTATTAGCCGCCTTCAGAATGCCAAAAGGGTGATGGACAGAGCAGACTCTCCATGCTGCCTGTGATTGTCCAATTCACCCACTGTAAGCCCTTCATTTTAGCAGAAAAAATTACATCAGAATAAACAATCACCAAAAGAAGCGATTCTCCAAAACCGGATAGAGAGACACTGACCTGCATCTCGTCTCAGTCCAGGATTCTCTATGCTGGCCCTGACTTCTTGTTATGTGTAAAGGCCCACCCTTCCCTGCTTACCTTCCCCCACCCATGCAAGAAGATGTAACTGCTGTAGTGTCACATTGTCATCCATAAAACTTTATGATGATCCCATTTGAAATTGTTATACATCCTGTGGAACAAACATTTACTAAATAACTGAAACACAGCCTTCATAACTGCCCATTCACAAAGAGACGGACACTGTTAGCTAGTGCTGATGGAGCAGATGAGGGATTTGAATTCAGGTCCTCTCTTCAGATCAATTACCTACTATTCGGTGCCACAATGTTGTTCAGTTTTCAATAGAGAGCAAATAGAAAACAAAACAAGATGGAATTAAAGCCATTTATAGGTTTGTGAAAAAATGCTCTAAGTCACTATTGATTAGAGAAATGCAAATTAAAACAACTCTGAAGAAACATCTCCCACCTTTCAGATTGGCTAAGATGACAGAAAAAGATAATGATAAATGTGGGAGGGGATGTGGGAAAACTGGGACATGAATGCATTGTTGTCGGAGTTGTGAAATGATCCCACCATTCTGGAGAACAATCTGGAACTATGCCCAAAGGGCAGTCAAACTTT
Source organism: Antechinus flavipes (assembly GCF_016432865.1). NCBI lineage: Eukaryota > Metazoa > Chordata > Mammalia > Dasyuromorphia > Dasyuridae > Antechinus > Antechinus flavipes. The sequence continues at coordinate 28,851,368 of NC_067402.1, forward strand.
GCCTGCCCTTTGACCCAGGAGTGTCATTACTGGGTCTGTATGCCAAGGAAATCATAAAGGAGGGGAAAGGACCCACATGTGCAAAACTGTTTGTAGCAGCTCTTTTTATGGTGGCAAAGAATTAGAAAATGAGTGAATGCCCATCAATTGAAGAATGGCTGAATAAACTGTGGTACATGAAGGTAATGGAATGTTATTATTGTATAAAAAATGATAAACAAGCTGATTGTAGAAAGGCCTGGAAAGTTTTACACAAACTAATGCTGAGCAAAACAAGCAGAACCAGGAATATGTTGTACACAATAACAATGAGAATGTGTGATGATCAACCATAAGAAACTTGGTTCTTCTCAGTGGTTCAGTGAGCCAAAGCAATCTCAATAGACTTGGACAGAAAATGCATCTGCATCCAGAAAAAGAACCAAGGAGACCGAATGTAAATCAACACATGCTATGTTCATTTCTTTTTTCTGTATTTTTTTTTTCTCTCCCATGCTTTTTCCCTTTTGCTCTGATTTTTCTCTCCCAACATGATTCATAAAACAACGTGCATTAAAAATAACTAAACTGGGGCAGCTAGGAGGCACAGTGGATAGAGCACCAGTCCTGAAATCAGGAGGACCTGAACTCAAATCTGATTTCAGACTTAATACTTCCTAGCTGTGTGACCCTGGGCATGTCACTTAACCCCAATTGCCTCAGCGAAAAATAAATAAGTAAAATTAATAAATAAACAAACTTACTACAAAAAGAAAACAAAACAAATATCATCAATGAAAACCAACAAAGAAAAGATATCTAGGTAGAACTCTGAATAGCTGAAAATATTTTAATTTGAAACAAATATAGCCAGTGGGAAGGCAGGTATGGTTTTCAATGAAATGGATAGGAGACAAGGATACCTCTTGGGCTTCTAGGTACCTTCAATACTACATGAATAATACTCAAAACATCAATAATAATATGCTGGCACACTGAAAACGAGTCACAAAATTAAAATACTAAAGGCAAAAATGTAGTTCAATACCCAAAGCCTTGTCAGTATGATGATTCACCCATTATGCACACTGTGCAATTCATAATCCCTAAAGCTTTAGCAATCTGATTAAATTTTTCATGAGCTTCACATCACCTTCCCTCTTTAGCTTCATATCCAATGTAGATAACAACCCACTTCATTAACCAACCTAGGTGAAAAATGAAGTATTCTTCAGAATAGCTGAAATTTCCAGGACACTGAAAGTTAAATCATTTGTGCAGATAAAGGTTCCAGGACAATACTGGAGGATGGCAGATTGGTGACTTCTTACCCTTCTCCTTCTTACCTCTGAAACTTTCTTTTTAGTTTAAGTCATGTGTTGATAGATCTCTCATTTTGTGCTGATATAATTTATAAATAATATAAAAGACAAATAAGGAACTATGAAAGCACAGTACACTAGATTCCTAAGGACCAATTCAACTAGTCTTAAATACTCAAAGAACTGGCAGGTATGCCTGAGCTCATGGAAAATGAACATACTACTGAGTAACTGGAGAAGGGCAAATGCTATACAGACACATACATCCACATACATGTATGGATGACTGGAGAAGGGCAAATGACACACACATATCTGTATATATCTGTATGTGTATATATGTATATGTATACATACATTTAAAGGCTAAGAACAATCTTCAAACTAGCAAGCTCGAGTTCGATTCTTTCAAAATAATTAGTTATTAAAAATATTGTCTTTATGAAAATCTAGAAAGTGGCAGTCATAGTTAAGTCAAAAACCAATCATGTAAACAAAACTTTTTTTATTGATGAGGAAAGACTGGGTTATAAGCTTGTACTGGTTAGTTTTCCAAGACTGTTGAAAAACATATAACAGAATATTTTTGTGCAGATGATGAAAGTATGTGACATCACACAAGGCAATAAAGTAGATCTGGAATTGTGTGAATGGTTGGAGCCAAAGAATAATCATTAACAGTGCAATGTCAATTTGGAAGAAGGTCTGAAGTGAAGCATCCTAGGGATCTGTGCTCACTTTTATATTATTGAACATTTTTATAAATGAATTTTGGACAAAGAAATAGGCTAAACATCTATAATACTTCAGGCACAGCTTTGCAGTGAAGATAAAAAGATAAAAAAAAAGAAAAACAAACAATTCTTGCTCATTAACTCACTTTCCATTAGGGAAAATCATGTGTCTACATGTAAGCAAATCTATACAGAAAAAAAACTACAAAATAAGGAAACAAGGAAATGAAACGTTCTGTAATGCTTTAGAGAAGGAGGATGCCAACAGCAATTGGGAAATCAAGTAAAACTTCACATCAAGAATTCTACATGGATCACCTTTTGAAGCAAGTGAAAAGTTCTGTAAAGATTATATACAATGATCAATTCTGATGGATGTGGTTCTCATCACCAATGAGAATCGAACCAGTTCCACTTGTTCAGTGACAAAGAGAGCCATCTACACACAGAGAGAGGACTGTGGGAACCGAGTGTGGACTACAACATAACATTCTCACTCTGTTGTTGTTTGCTTGCATTTATGTTTTCTTTCTCAAGTTTTTTTTCCTTCTTGATCTGATTTTTCTTGTGCAGCAAGATAACTGTACAAATATGGATACATATATTAGTTTTAACATATATATATTTTAACATATTTAACATGTATTAGACTACCTGCTAGGTAGGGGAAGGGGTGGAGGTAAGGAGGGGAAAATTTGGAACAGAAGGTTTGCAAGGGTCAATGCTAAAAAATTACCCATGGAGATGGTTTGTAAATAAAAAAACTTTAATAACAAAAGAAAGATTCTGTGAGGTGGAGGGAAAGAGGGAACACTTGGCAAGTACAGAAGGATAGCAGAACAAAGACAAGGAGAGGGCATTAGTGCCATGTGCGAAAAACATGGAAAAGACCAGTTTGGCTCAATTAGGAAGTCCAAGAAGGAGCAGAATGCATAATGAGGCTGGGAAAAGAGGCTTGCCAATGACTTGGTGCTATTGCTCCTCAATTTTAAACATACTAAATGAATGATGTGTATGTGTGAATGGTGGGGAGGGGATATTTATAGTCAAAACAATCTCTCCTATCTGCAGTGTGGCTTTTCAAAAAAAGTTTGTGCTCAGACATGAGAGTATAAAAACTTTAGTAAACATTGGGGAGAGTCAGAAGCAAGTATTTGCAAGTAATAAGTGGTATTTGTTTTCTTATTTGTGGTCAGTTTTGAGTCTCTTCTGCTAACTGGTGGCATTTCCTTTTTAGGCATGTATACCAAAGACCCATGTCTATGCTCATTCTCGATTCTTATTTTAAGAAACTCATGTGGTTTCCTGTTCTTTAAGGCCTCCCCTTTGTAGTCATGAACACATTCCTAGAGTCTACGAGGAAAATGTAGGAAGAGGGAGTGAAATACTGATGTTGATGAGAAGAATGTAAATATAACATTTAAAAACATACACCATTTGGAAAATAGTCTATGGGCAGGAAAGGGTCAATCTAAGATTTTCATGCTCTTAAGTACATCTATTGGTGTTATAGGGATCCTTTATTAATAGCTTGCATTTGATCACTGTTTTAAGGTTTCCAAAGCACATTATATATATATATTATCTTATTGAATTCAGCTATCCTGTGAGATAAGTATCACTCCCATTTTATAGGTAGGGAAGACGAGAGAAAGAGAGAGAGAGAGAGAGAGAGAGAGAGAGAGAGAGAGAGATTGATTAAGGGATTTTTCAGCACCACATGGATAGGGAGTATCTGAAGTGGGATCTCGGTTCCAACCTTCCCAACTCCAAGGCCAGGATTCTATTCACTGTACCACTGCTTTTTTGCATTACATAACAGACACATCATTTCCAACGTGGTGGCTGAAAGGAACTTTCAAGATGTCAGCTTCAATTTTTTTCTGGTGACCTTTTTATAGTCAAGTAGAAGATTCAGATTGCTAGAGGGAAAATCTCTAAAGAATGAATTGTGCAATTGGATGAGATCAGATGATGATCATCATGGCACATTGGGCACTGAAATAAATTTCAGAGAAAGCTCTGCTTGGAATCCACGTCTCTCCCAGAAATTCAGCTTTTAGCCATATTCTGAGTATATGAGTAGGATCTAGAATTTCAAGCTGCCAATGCATCTGGGAAACAGGAAAGAAGATGAGACGACCTCTTATGTCTTCTACTTGGGGAGGGTGGGATTGGGGGTGGGTGATGAAAGCTTTGACAACAGATTGGTTTTTCTTCCTCCTAGCTATCTGCAAAGTGCTTAATAAAATCGGGTTGTAATCTCACACCTTGACAACAGAAGCAACCACAAAACATGATGTATTTTAGAATTTTGCCTGAGAACTGCCTTCTTTCAAGGCCCATTTAAAATGTGTTATTCTCCAAGTCAGCCAATTCCCCAAACTTGAAATTCCACACACTCAACTTCCTTATCACATAGATTATCTATAAAGTTTATATTGTGTTCCCCTAAATTAACTCAAGATTCCACCTATCCCAAGACTATAATTCACATCCCATACAGCCATATACCAGAAGACTAAAGTCTACTTGGAAAGCTGGCCATCTGTTTTACCATACTGTCCCTCTTACCCTTATCTTCACCTGGACTCAGAGCATCCAGAACTTATCTCTGGATGCCATAGCCACTTCCCCTCAGGGAGTTAATCCAGGCAGTGTTAGAAAGCTACCCTTCCTGGTGAAAACTCAGCTTACTCGACAGACCTAGCCAGGCTCGGTCCATGCTTAGATATCACATCAAATCAAGCTGACTACCTGAGCAGCTGCCTTGCTTTAAACCTTCAACCCTGCTCCCCCTTTTTACACCCCCTTACCCCTTGGTCTGGAAACAATAATCAAATCAATTCTGCCATTGCCACTGGAAAGGTCAGAAATAACATGAATGTCTGCTGCCTTGTAATTCTGCTTTCCTTCTGTGTCTTCCCAGAAAAAAATCCCAAAACCTCCCTTTTGTACTCAATCACTTCCTATATGTATAGTCTTTCTCTATTAGAAAGTAAGCTCTGTCTGGGCAGGGACTAACCTCAGCACTAGCAGAATGGCTGGGAAATAGCAGGCACTTAATAAATGTTTTTTAATTCATTCAAATGACACCATGTGAGATCACATGATCTCAACATAGTGGATTTATGTTCATCTTACCCACCTGTAGAATCCACTAAGTAGAAGTTAGGAGAGATTTACTGGCTCTTTCCTTAACTTTCCATGTTGATCTCAGGAAGTCCTGAATTTTCTCTGCATCTGTTTTCCTAAACGTGGACAATTCTCTCCTGCCTTAACTAATATCATTAAGTCTTATAAAAAAAGAAATGATGGTCTCAAGGAGCACCAACAATATATGTGAAAACATGACTAATGATAGGGGACGGTTCTCACATGGATGAACAATTTCAGCTTCTTTCTCGGAGTGTGCTCACCTCCGCCCACGCTCCTGAGTCCTGCCCTATCAGGGCTCAGCGCTCCTGCAGAATATTCTCTGGCACCGCCTGCCATCCCTGGCGGCACATCCCTTCTGCAGTCCTCCACCAACACACCCCACGTGCCCATTCTTTCTCTACTCCCTGGGCTCTGCAGGAATACACCCTCACACTGACCACCTCACCCGCTGCTTTGCCTCATATAGCTCAGGCAGGAAGGCAGACACGCAGTTTGAGAGAGAAGACGATTAATTTTGTTTAGAAAAGTGAGTCTGATGAGATAACGGAACATCCAAATACTACCCAAATACTGAGATATGTAAAGCAAACGCAAGAGAAACAAACTCAGCAGACTTGGGGGGGGGGTTCAAATTCCAAGCCCCTGGGACGAGAGATGAGTGAGAAAGGGGTTTATAGGCTCATAGATAATAGCCAGCAGGGACCTCAGAGACCACCTATCCAGCTCTCCCATTTTGTAGATTAGGAAACTGAGGCCCTAGGATTTTAAGCAACATGCTCAAGGTCACATCAGAGAGAATTTATGAATTCAAGTCCCTTGACCCTGGACCTTGTTGATAAAGTCATCAGAGTAGATGGAATCTTCAAGAAAAAGTCTGCAGTTAAAGTAAGAGCAGAGACCTGATGGCTTTTATTTGGGGTGTAGCCAGCTAGGGGATGGAAGAAAATTTAATTATCTCCCAACAAACAGAGAAATGGGAGATCTGGCATAGGGTCGGCTCACAGAAATCTGGACTGTAGGGAACAAGGGAGATGCTGGCCGGGTGCCGGGAAGCAGGCTTCATTGGTCTGGGGGATTCGGAGCTCAGTGGCAGCGGTGGCTAGAGTGCTGGACCTGGAGTCAAGCAGATTCATCTCCCTGAGTTCGAAAATAGCCTCGGACACTGATTTCATCCTGGTTGCCTCAGGTTCCTCATCTGTGAAATGGGCTAAAGAAGTACATGGCAGACCACTGCAAAGGAAACTCCAAATGCATCATGAAGAGAAGGGCAAGACTGAAGAACAGCTTGTTAGTCACCTTCAAAGAAAGCAGTTCTTGTTGGGTTCTCTCTGCTATTCTAGAGCCTGATAATTTTTTTTTTTTTGGGGAGGGGGTAAGGCAATTGGGGTTAAGTTGCCCAGGGTCACACAGCGATGAAGTATTAAATGTCTTGAGATCATATTTGAACTCAGGTCCTCCTGACTTCAAGCCTGCTGCTCTATCCACTGCACCACCTAGCTGCCCTCATGGCAATTCTTAAGGATTGAAATCTTATATTTTCACCTTTTGCAAATAATAGCTGCAAATGCCCACAGCAAATTGACTCAGTATAAATCTTCTGATTTTATGAAACATTTTATGTTTCAACACGTTCTCTGATTTCCAAGCTCCTCGGAGATTAAAAATTAAGGTTTTCTTTAGTCCTTCCCTTTGTTATTTGTTTTTGTATGAACCCCTTCACTTCTGATTTCTCTAAAGGCTTTTCAAGTCACTCAAAGAAGCTCCACAATCTTGAGATAGAATATGCAGCGGAATAAAAAAATAATAAATTTCCTTTCATCCAGATAATCCCTGTGGGCAAAAGGGCAGCATGCTCCAGCCTGAACCTCCCTGTAGATTCATATACTGTGGAGAGAGTTTCCAGCCTGATGTTCTGAATGGCCAGATAATGGTTCTTAATTGGCTCATCACTGAAGCTTCAGCCCAAAAGCAGAAAAATGAATTTAGATCCAATATTAACAGGTGATAATTAAATTATGGGTTCTGCATGCTTAATGTCTTGTTGTAAGGCAAGATGAGGCAACTAGAGGCCATTAACTTTAATAATTGGAGTCAGTATCTATCTTAAGTGGGGTTTTTATAGTACATTAGCAATGGCTGATTAGTGTTAAATCATAAAATAAATTTTGTTTTCTTACTAAAGCACTTTTTACTCATTGAACTTCATACCTATATCTTTAAATATGCAAATTCAATTTTCAGCAGTAATATTAGCTTTTAAGAAAAAGCGATGTATCTAACTTGCATTCTGAATACTCCCGCTGTGATTGATTGACATTCAATCATCTCTACTATGTTTAACATAAGTCAAACATGTACAAAATGAACTAATTAGTCAATATAAAACAGGAATGGGATTAACTTTTTGTATGTTATCTTGTTACATCTTGTTATATTAACAGATACTTTTTCATGGGCAGATTCTTTGTGAGAAGCAACAGGTGGAGCCAGACCAATGATATGGGCTGAAAAAGAAAGTGGGTAAAATCTAGTCTGGGTGTTATAAGTATCTCTATGGTGGGAGAGGAAGAAGAACAGGACTGTCTCCTGAATTTCCTCACCATCAGAATTCATGGAACCCCATTTGCTTCCCAGAATCGGAGTTGCAAATGCAATCATCCACCATTTAGGCCAGGGGTCCTCAAACTTTTTAAATAGGGGGCCAGTTCACTGTCCCTCAGACTGTTGGAGGGCCGGACTAGAGTAAAAACAAAAACTTTGTTTTGTGGGCCATTAAATAAAGAAATTTCATAGCCCTGGAGGAGGGGGCTGCATCTGCTCACGGCTGTAGTTTGAAGACCCCTGATTTAGGCAATCTTGAACCAATCGAGAACTTTCTCCACAGTATTCCAAGCCCTTGCACAGTCACCCAGCCTTTACTTGAATCTCATGTGTGACTGATGTGTGTGTATGGGTGATAATATACTACCTTCGAGAAAACCCATTCTACTAGGGGACATTTTTTATCTGTATGTTTACATGGGACATAATTGTTTGTGAACTTCTCTCTTACATTGAGTCTAAATCTCTCTCTGTGTGTAAGATCTGCCCCTCCTCCTTCTATATGAACAACCTTAAGATATCTTCTCTCCCCAAATCTTCTCTTGTCCAGACTGAAGATGCCCTCTTGCTTCCAATGCTCTTTTTAGGACATGTTCTCTCTGGCCGTTTTACCAAACCGGGCATCCCTCTCTGGGCGAGCCACAGCCCGTTAATGCCCCTTGTAAAGTACAATCCCTACAACCAAACACAAGCCCCACATGGGGGGCTTCTGTGTCCCACTGCTGGCTCACGGTGAGCTTGCCGGAGATTTATTTCATGCAAACTGAGTCATGTGACTATGCCTCCTCCTCCTAGCATAAGCTCCTATGCTTATGAAGTTGATCAATTTGAGCCCCAGGGGAGAGTTTCACACTTATTCTCCCTGAGAATTTTCACCTTACTAGCCTTGTTCCATCATTTGTGGATCCCACAATTTTGCGAACCCGAGTCTAGCCCATAACCTTTTCGCCTGAATTTTGGCTCAGCTCTTCGCTGCCTGAGTCACCAAGGGCAAGTCTCTTAATTAGTATTCCCATCCAATAACTGCCACTTCTTTTCCCACTGACTCCACAAGCTGGACTTTCTCTCCTCCTCTGGCCTTCTGCAGATGGCAGCTGAAGTGCCCAGCTTCTTCTCATGCATTAGGGCAACTACAGATCTCATCAAGTGCATTAAGGTTTTTTGGTGTGTTTGTTTTATTTTGTTTTGTTTTTATCTGCAATGGTGGGAAACAGAGAAGAAGGGGTGACAAAAAGACTCCCTCCTGGGTTTCTCTCTGCCATCCCAGCGGCTCCCCCACCTCCTCCCTTAGCACTACAAGTTAAGACAAAGCATGTCTATTGGATAATCGTGAATCTTTGGGGACAGAGGAGAGACAAGCAAAATTTGTTTACGTTTCAGAGAAAGAAAATCAGACTCAATGTCAATTATCCTAACGGCAAACTGACAGATGGGGTGAGGAGGAAGGGGGCTCCTGGTTCCCTGGTCCCGCTACTGGTACCTTCTCACAGTCACCCACCTTTCACGCCTGCTGACCCCACGCTGGGACGCTCTCCCTCCTGATTTTGTCAATGAAGGCTTGCTGACTGACCCAAGGATCTACTCCTTATATACCGTGCACGAATCTTTTTGCTTATTTATGAGTTCTATACCCTGTTAATATCTAAACTCCATGAAGCAGAGCATGTGTTTGCCTCTCTTGAATCCCCCAAGCAGCACAGAACCTGACACACTCACAAGCGCTTAATGAATGACTGCCGACTGATTCATTTGGGCAGGAAGTGAAGGGGAATCAGCAGAGGGAAGGCTTTGAAGATGCTCACCACAGCACCAGCCCTGGAATGATAAATGGGAAAAGAGGATCTCTCTCTCCATTTCTTACTCGTTACCAGCGATAACATGTAGCATTTATATAGCGCCTAAAGGTTTGGAAAGCACTTTAAAAATATTATTGCATCTTATCCTTATAACCACCAAAGGAAGGTTGCAGTTATTATTCCCATTTTACTAGTAAGGAGACTGAGGTAGAAAGAAGTACATGACATGAGTAGGAAGTGTCTGAAACTGGATTCGAGCTCAGTGCTTCCTGACTCCAGGTCCACAGCCCATCCACTGTGCCCTCCTGCTCTGCTTCCACAGCTTGGTATCATCGTCTGGCTTAGAGCAGCGCTGAAATAAAATGAAAAACGGGACCAAGACTTATAGAAGAGAGTGGGCGGAAGCTTCAAGGAAGGAAGGAAGGAGAAGCACCAGACAGAAATTCCAAAGGCTGGGGACCTGGCAAGGCGGCAGGTCTCAGGGGGGCAGAGTTAACTGGGGGCTTCTGGTGGAAGGTTTAAAAACACCTCCTTCATTGCCTTCCAGAGGATGCTACTGATGGAATTATACTGAGGAAAGTTAATTATTGAAATCCGAGCTACTGAATAATTTTAGAGGTATATATCTTGTGCAGTAATCACCTAATTGCCAATATTAGAAAGTGATACAAAAAGTTGATGACAGGTTTTTTTTTTTTTTTAAAGCATCAGTAGGTAGATAAAATAGTAAAACAAAAACAAAACAAAAATGACCACTTGGTCATTACGAGTGCTGCCGGCACCGGTGAGGACTCGGTAGCGTCACTCAGGGTATTGTGTGCCCATGCCAACTCGACAAAGGGGGGCTATGAGAGGGTGCTAGATTGAAGTCTGGAAGACATGAGTTCAAATCCAGCCTGAGACACTTATTTTTTATGTAGCTTTTTAGTTTTCCAAATAAATGCAAAGATAGTTTTTGACATTCACCCTTGCAAAACCTTGTGCTTCAAATGTTTCTCCCACTCTTCCCCCTGCAATCAACTAAAGACTATACATGTAATTCTTCTAAACATATTTCCATATTCGTCATGCTACACAAGAAAAATCAGCTCAAAAAGGGGGAAAACTTGAGAAAGAAAACAAACAAGCAAACACACACCATCACCACCAAAGGGAAAGGGTGAAAATGCTCTGTTGGGAGCCACATTCAGTCTCTGTAATTCTCTCTGGATGCAGATGACATTTCTCCATCACAAGTCCATCACTGGAATTACCCTGAATCACCTCGTTGTTAAAAAGAGCCACATCCATTACAGTTGATCATCACCTAATCTCCCTGTTTCTGTGTACAATGTTCTCCCGGTTCTGCAAATTTCCCTCAGCATCAGTTCATGTAAGCTCAGAAGCTTATTTGCTATGTAACCCTGGGCGAGTCACTTAATCTCTTTACCTCACTTTCCTCACCTGAAAAATGGGGATAACAATAGCACTCACCAGAGTTGTTGTGAACATCAAATGAAGTAATAATTGTAAAACATTTAACACAATGCTTGGCACATAGTTAGCACTATGTAAATCTGAGCTATTATCTGTAGTATTATTTTAATGAGGAAGAGAGTTGTATACAAGGAAGTAAATGTGGAAGATCCATCTTTTTGAGAAGTCTTAGCTTCCCTATATACAAATATATGGAAAAATTAAGTCATATAGTGAGTAGAGTGTTGAGTCTGAAGTTAGGAAGACCTATCTTCCTCAGTTCAAATCTGATCTCAGATACTTATTAGCTAGGTGACCCTCGGCAGGTCACTTCACCCTGTTTGCCTTAGTTTCCTCATCTGTAAAATGAACTTGAGAAGGAAATGGCTAACTTATCTAGTCTCTTTGCCAAGAAAACCCCAAATAGGCTTATGAAGAGTCAGACATGACGAAATGAGTGAACAACAACAAAACACGTTGAAAGAATTCAATTTGTGTTGTGTTACTTTCCCAAACAGAAGCCACTCAAATTAACCAAGCATCTGAAGGATGCTTGTCGCCATCTGAAGGACCGGCCCGTTGATCCAGGGGCAGGGTGCACACTCCCCTCATGGCCTCTCTGGCTTTGGGCGAGGCATTTGTTCTATCTTGGTCTCGGCTTCCTCATCAATTAAAATGGGCAACTCGGACTGGATGAATTCCAGGCTCCCTTCTAGCTCTAAATCTGTATTTGAGTGAGTAGCTGAACAGTCAGCGGCACCTTTTGTACACAATTAATTTTGAAAACGGTTTTTGTTCTCAAGTATGTTGGGCCTGATCCTTGAAATATGGTTTGTGCTGTTTCATTACTTGGCAAACTTCTTTATTTTTAATGTAAGTGAAAATAAATTTTGGAGAACTGGATCCTGTTTTCCTGCAGTTTCACTGAATACTACATTCTAGGACTGTCTCAAATTTCGAGGCTTTAAATACAGTAAGGGCACAAAAGCACAAGGTTAAAAAATGAAGGATGTGATTGTTTGTAAATGAAACAATGACTGAAAACCATTATTGATACAACCTCAAGCTACTTGTTAATGACATGTTTCTTAGCTACTCAGCCAGGATTAATAGGATACCAATGAAATTACTCATGGATCACTGAGCAATTCATATACTCAGTGTCTCCTATTACTTTAGATTTATTTGTGACCTTACCAGAAATTATAGGGCCTATGATACATTATAAAGCATATAATGTTTAGGCAGAAAAAAGGATAGCAAGAGCAAGCTTGCTGATTCTACCACACACACACACACACACACACACACACACACACACACGCACGCACGCACCTTGTTCCCATTTATTCTGATAACACCAGCTTTATCTTTATTCTTTATTTATTTTAAACTTAAATATAAAACAGGAGGGGAAAAAAGCACTGCTGTGTACGGTGGAACATAAAAGAGGATTCAAAATATAAAGCAAAACCTTTCCGTTTCCATGAATTTTACGTATTGTGTTCAGTTAGCATCCTTGCTTCCTTCTAGGTTTTCTTTTGCTCTCTGCTGTGAACCTTCTACTTTATTCCTTTTTCCCCTTTTCCCCCAACTCCTGCCCCAGAAGATTATACAGATATATGAACATACACAAAATATATATACACATACAATGTACATGATACACATGCATATATACCTACATATATATACACACATGCATGTACATATATCTAAATATCTAACACTTATACACAAATAGAGTTCTATGGAAGATCATACTATGTTCGTTTGTCCTGGGTTTCTCTGAAGGTGGATAATATCTTCCTTCATAAGTCCAAGTCTTTCCATGTTTTTTAACTCCTCATTCCCTCACTACAGCAATTCTCTAACCTTACACTCTCTAGCTATTTTAAATGGTCTAAAACAATACTGATTAATATGGTGGACGTGTATTTTTCTCTTTTGATTAAATCTACTTTAGCTTTAACTCTGTCTGAGCTCATGCTCACCACCCATAGCTCCGGATACATCGTTGCAGGGGATGGGTGGCAGGGGGTGGGAAAAGAGATGCATCTCTTAGTTTCCCAGTATCTTTAAATGTGCTTTTTTTGTTTGCTTACCTGCACTGGTCTCTATCTGTTCCAAACCCCATGGCGCGCACCCAATTATTCAAACCGGGAGTCTGTGTTAGGAAATGAAATGAGGAAAAGGAGGAAAATTGCAAACCGAGCGGTTGCAAATGGCAGGTGGAATTGAGCGCTGTTAACCCCCTGCCACCTCTAACTCGAGTGCAGTACAGTGGGAACAGCAGGAAGCTGAAAGAGTGGCGAGCCCTTGGATGTGCCCGCTCTCGACAATCAGCAAGGCAGTCGGACGGCAAGCTTTTCTTCTGTGGGCAGCATCTCGAAGAATTTAAAATATATATGACCAATAAAATATATATGACCAAGACCGATACAAGTTCACACTCTGGTAGAAATGATAAAAGCCAGAAGATCTCCATCCAAGGAGGTCATTAGGACTTAAGAGGTTTTTATAGCCTTTTCTAAACAATCTCTATTATTTTTTCAAGAAGCTGTTTCAACTTATCCAATTTCTACATAAACTAACAATCAACTCGGTTCAGAATTACAAGCATGGCTGACTGAGCTTTTTTTTTTTTTTAAATCATCATATATCATGAGAGTTTCATACAATTTAAAATTGGGAGAGATCTTTGAGATTATTTCATTCAATTCATAAGTAAGGACACTGAGGTACAGAATAGAAGAAAATCCATTATATTAAAATAGTTACCCAAATAGCTTTTTAAAACAAATTCACAGACCCCCAAGTTAAAAACTCCTGCCAAACTGCAGGGGTAAAAAAATGGAAGTTCTATTAGAACATCATAATGGTTGCCATTTAAAAAAAATTAAGACAAATTTTGAAAGTATCATTTTTACCCATTCCATTTTGTGGCGAATTCTTGGGATTTTGTTGTTGTTTTGGTGACCTAGGATTTCATAGGTGTTGAGACTTTAAGGTATGAAATTTCCCTCCAATATTACAGAATTACCTATAATTTACATTTTTAAAAGAAGTGCTCTTGTGATCAGTGATTTTTAGAGAGGAAAAGTGACTGCCCAAGGTCACATAGTGAGCCACAGATCTGAGGCAAGATTTGAATCTTAGACTTCTGGACTCCCTAAGGCCCATTCTCTCAATTTACCAGGCCTTGCTAGCTCAGAAGTTGCAGCACATTTTCCTTCCATTGACAGTCTAGAACCAACTTCTCTAGAAGCCCCACTTTTGCCCAATCTGAGGGAAGATGGGGTCCATGAACTTCTTTCCGGGGGGGGGAGGGGAGAAGGATCATCTTACTTTGATACAACTGGTTTCCTTTCTAATCTTTTTATTTTACACATTATTGAGAAGAGGTCCGCAAGCTTCCCCCGACTGCCAATGGGCTCCGTGACACAAAAGGGAAGTAGAAGAACACCTCCTTTGGAATATCAGGACAGAAGCTGCAAAGGATAAGAAACATAGGTGGGATGAGAGCTGTGCCCTTGAAGGGCTTCCTCACTTTGAGATCCCAATGCCACAGAAATACTGAAGTTTGTCGGCTTCACGGGTTTAAATCTAGAGGGAGCTTAGGGGCCAACTGATGCAAATATATTTTTAAATATTTTTCTACAGATGAGGAAACTTTTTTCTTAATAGTGCTTTCTGTTTGCTCAGTTACATGCATGTAAGCCCAGTATCTGTTTGAGCTGATGAGTGCCTCCATGGCAGCTCTGAGCCTACTCCCATCCCAGTGCAGCACATCAACCAGCCTCCCTGAGTGTAACAGCCAAGAAGGAATCCTGGAGACCATCTTCTTGAACCTCTTTGAGGTGATGGGCCCCTCCTCTAAGCAAAGGTAGTAAGCCAAATCTGTGTGTAAATAGGCAATCACTTTGCTTTCTTAAACTCCTGAACTCTGAGAGCAAATCAGAAAAGGAAAGAACAGAAATCAACATAGGAGAAAAGAACCAATGAATTTAATTTTAAATTAAAATAATGTCAACTGGAAAGAAGAGGGAGGGGAGAAAGGTCATGAATTAAGGGTTTTTAAACAAGGTCTCTGTGAATTTACATAAGGAAAACCACATTTTTCTTTTCACTAATCCTCAAGCTGAAATTTATCATATCCTTCAATAATAAATTTTTAGAAGATTATTCTGAGAGAGGATCCACAGGTTCATTGCCATAGGGATGTAGGACATAAAAATATTAAGAACCTTACATGTAGCTGGATCAAAAGCTGGACCCAGATTACAACAGAACTGAGAGGAAAGCCAGGGAAATAAGAGAAAGAAAAGAGAAAAAGAAAAGATTTTTAAAGTATATTTAGGGACTACAGAAAAATAAAAGCACTCCTTTAGGTAAAGGAAGATAGAAAGTAACAAAGAACAAAACAGAAAAGGTTTCAGTAAAATAATGAGGCAGCTCTCCAGAAAGTGACAGACATAACTCAGAAACAATGATTCGGAAGGAGAAAAGCAGGCAGACACCTATTTCTCCCAAGTAAATAATAGATAGCTTAAAAGGCCCCAAATAAAATAGCTGCTTTCTCCCTAAAGTTACCTAAAATTAGTCTGAGCTCTCACTGCAGACAGCTCAGCTCAGGGACCTCTAGACACAAGATGATAGCAGCAGTTACACTTCCTAGGATGGAATTCCAGGAGATCAGTCCTTCTGCTTCAGGGCATAAAAAGATCACTGGATCCAGTCCCAATGAAACTTCTCCCTTCCACATGGTGCTGCCCAAGCCAGAGAATCACAAAGCTTCGATGGCATGACATGGGGCAGAGACAGGATCCTGGACTAGATGATCTGTCGGTTGGTTTTGATTTGGGCAGATCAAGAATCCTTAAGGGGGTAGCTTGAGTGTGTATTTAATGCCTCAACAAGGCTGGCTGTTAACTTTTAAGTCATGCTGGGCTAAAAATAACAAATCAGAGCCACTTGTTCCAAATGTACTGGCCCGACTGTATGGTAAGAGACTAGGAATAGGACAACGCATAATAACTTGGCAGTCCTACGACCCCACCATGTTATTTAAGTAAGGAAATGAAATTTCAACTGAGCTATGACTACAAAAGTTCAGAGATACGTTATAACTAAATAGAAAAAATATAGCATTATTTATCACAAATGCTAGGAAACCAAAGTGGAGACTCAGACCAATAAGGACAATAACTTATGGAAAGCTCATTGATCTTAGAAAGCAGTCATTAAGGAAGGCCATTATCACTAGGAGCACAAAGCTTTGTGTGGCTGCCTGATGAAGGCATTCATTTTGGACTGCTTCCTAAGACAGTGTTTGATGCTGAAAAGATTCCCTATCTCCCCCCCCCCCCCAATTCAGAGAGCATCTTTGACCCAAGGACACCATCAAAGAACTTCTCTGAAGAAAAAATAAAGATTTCAAAACTGAGAGCCAGCCACAGGGTCCATTAGAGTGGTGAATTCCCAACAGTCTTTGGGATTCTAGATTTTAGAACTCTAGGAGTCTCTGAAAAGCCATTTCCCTGGCTTTCTTTCAGTTTCTAAACTTTGTGTTTTCCAAAACAAGCTCTTTTAATAATTTCTAGACTTTGCTGAAATAAGGAACTGATAAAAATAGCTCTGAATTTATAGGTGAATTCAATGTCACTAAGACGGTTAAAATTGACCATGAGTGGCAGCACAACGTGGTACCAAAAACATCCAGGGTTGAATTTTTGGCAGGAAGGGGATTAGAGTCACAAAGTATAAGCTTTTATTTAAAAATCAAAACCCAATGTCACTATTCTTTCCATAAAAAGCCAAACAAAACAGGATATCAAAATTAGTTAAAATCCAAGTCATCAGGACTAATGTGTAGCATTTCCTTTTAACAATTTCTGAGGCTTATGAACCATTGTTTAAATTGAACACTGCCATCCAGTTATTAATTCCCATCCACATTCCAAAATAATCCTTGATGATGCTAAACAAAATACTGGGTATTAAGGCAAGTCTTATTAAAATATGCTAAAAGAGGCTTGCGAGCTCTTTTAAAAGAGTCCTTAATTTTTACTTCTCATTTTAGCCAGAACACATGTTAGTAGTTCATAAATTTGGAGACCAAAAGGATGCCAGAGAACATCTAGTCTAACACACTCAGTTTACAGATGAGGAAACTGAGGCTCAGAGAGATTAAGAGACTTACCCAAGGGTCACACGGGAATTAAGGAAAAGAGCAGACATTTGAACCCAGGTCCAGGATTCAAATGCCACACTCTTCACTCTTCAAACCAATAACTCTTTTATAATGCTAACTGGATGAAGGAAGCTTACTTTATAAAAGGAATTCTGTAAAGAGGCCTTTAAAAGGAAGGAGAATTTTTAAAATCTATAAATTATTCATCCCCCTAGGAGGTTTAGCACATTGTTTTTGGTACACTGAGGCACACTTTTGCAGTAACACAAGAACTGAGATAACGTGGAGTTTTCTTTTAACAACCAAGCTGTCTAATGACATAAAGAAAAGCTGTGCAGTAGAAAGAGTTCTGGATTTAGAATCAGAGGAGTAGGGCAGAAATACTGATTTATTGGCTTATAAATGATGTGACCTTAAGCAAGTCAACTTAACTCTCTGAGACACAATTTCCTCATCTGTAACCTGAGTATGTTGGACCTGATAACTTCTAAGTCCCTTTTACCTCTAAGTCTATGATCCTATGTTATGCTGAAAATGTTTGCATCATTAAATCGATATCTTGATGGGCTAAAGAATACTGGGAACAAAGGTACTCTGTTAAAAAAAAATTCTAATGATTCCTGTTCTGATGGAAAGAGTTGGAGAGTAATAGTCAACATCGAAAAATACAACAATATCAACAATACCTGGAATGAATTTTTGTAAAACTTTACTTCTGAGGAGTTCATAATATCTCAGATAAGCTTCCAATATAATATAGTTCTCAACACTGGAATAGCTTATTGATTTTTCAATAAAATGTGATGACTTTTCATTCAAACAGATTAGAATGCTATAGGAATACTTCTCCACTGTTTCATGCTCATGTGAAATTTCTGACTGACAGTCATTCAAAACAAAGCAATAACTTATTTATCCGGTGCTGATGTTGAAGAAGCTGTTCCTCATAAATTCTAGGTATCTGAAGTTTAACCTTTTAGTCATTGATCCTTAGGAGGATTACTGAAGGACTAATTTCTCAAATGCAAACTCTCCTTAGAGTTTAGAGTATAAGCTCCTTGCCATCTGAGATTCTTTCACTGTATTCTTAGTTATCAGCACAGGGCTTAGCACATAAGCAGATGCCTAATAAATCATTAAGGAATTAAAACAGATTTCTGAACTGAAATTTAAATTATGATCATAATTTTACCTTTCAGCAAGTCTTATCATCAAGATCAGAATCAGTATCATTAATTACATCATAATAAGAGTTTACATCTCTATAGGATTAAAGTTTGCAAAATATTTTTCATCTCTCCTCCCACTGGATCTTCAAACAACTGTGCCTCCTTCTTCCAGATGAGGAAACAGGGTAAGAGGTTAAATGTCGACAGTTCAATGTGTGACTAGGGATTCCAACCTAAGGTCTTCCTGTGCATTATATCCATTATGACCCTCCTGTCTCCCACATCATCTGTTCAGTGAAGCCCTCCTCCCAGATTCTTAGAAATTTAAAACAGAAAGTAATGAACAATGTAGAAAAATACAATAATCCGAATGAACAAAATCACCTTATTTCTGAAGAGTTCAAAATGCTCCATAAAAGCATAAAATAAAATGAAGTTCTCTTCTTTGCAACAGCATATTGATTTTCCCTAGGAGATGATAGCTTTTCATTCAAACAGATTAAAACACTATAGGAACAAACATGGCTAAATTGTACATTTCTGGTCTCTTTGTACACATTGGATGTGACAGAGAAAATGACTCTCAGAGAGAGCCTCCCCCCCTTCCTGGTTTGCTTCTCATTAAGCTTGCCACATTTTTGTTAAGGTCTCCACGTCACTCTTTAGAGTTGTAATCTGCAAAGAGCTCTGAATGAGACTGATCTGCTTTATCTCCTTCAATAAGCAAACAGTTATTAAACATTTTGTCCTTCTTGTTCAATCACTTCAATTGTTATGGGCTTGTTTTTAAATAACTGGCATGCAAAGACATTTCCAGTTAAATAAATGAGGGAGTTTCCTGAGTCCTGACCTACAGACATTTCAGCTTAACCCCACTGCTGCAGCTTGGTGCTGAGCTAATGATTTTCTCTCATAAGAATAAATGCTTTAAAAAAATGTTATAAATAGGACCTGATGCTGTGATGATAGAAGATGGACAAATAGGCCCAGAAGTTAGAAGCCATCCAGGAAGTCAATAAATTACAGGATCATGGAGGATGTATTCCCAAGATCAGTCACTCCATCCAGCAGGTCAGCACCCAAGCATTCAAGGGAGGCGCCTGAGGTGGGGGAGGGAGGCCCAAGGACCACATCTGGGGCCTGGTGCGAGGAGTCCCTTCTGGCTCTGGTCTGTATCTGGCCTCTGGGTTCTGCGCTCATTTGAGGTGGGAGGCAGTAGCTGATCATCACCAGCCTAATGAGATCTTTTCTGCTCTCAAAGCTGTATAGCTCCTACTCTTCTCTTCCCCATGTTTAACAATCGGAGCTCCTTTCATCTTTTCTCATGGGTGCTATTTTCCAACCCTTTAATCATTTTCATTGCCCGCTTCTGATCCCACTATATTTTCTTTAAATCCTTCTTTAAAGTCTCCTTGTCTACACAATGGCAGTAATAACACTGCCTTCATGAGGTTTCTGTGTGATTTAACTAGCAAAATGATCATAAAAGCACTCAGCAAGTACAACGTGCCGTATGAATGCTGAATAATGATGCTAATAAAGAAATCCCTGGGAAGATGTACTCACACCTTAACGACTACTCCTAGACTGTATTTACCGGTAGCTAGACAACAACATATTGTTGCTCATCCAACTTTACCTGAGACTATGACTGGTTAAATGATGCAGACACCCAGAAAATTGGCCCTCAGCCCTTTCCAACCATCAATCAATAAAAGTGCCTACCGTGTGCCGGGCACTGTGCTAGGAGCTGGGGATGCCAAAAGCAGCAAAAGAGAGTCCCTGCCCTGAAGCTGACAGCCTAATGGTACATGCAGCATAAAAAAGCAAGTCATTTACCATATAAACAGAAATAATTAACAGAGGGAAGGCACTGGAATTAAGAGGACTTGGGGAAAACCTCCAGTAGAAGATGGGGACTTAAGGAAAGGCAGGGCCAGCTGTCAGCAGTCAGAGAGGAGAAAAGAGCACATTCCAGGCACGAGGGACAGCCCCCCAAAATGCCTAGAAGCAAGAAATGGAGTGTGTGTTTATGGAACAGCTGGAGGAAGTGTCCAGTGTCACTGGACTGAAGAGTATGTGGAAAGGAGTAAGGTATAAGAAAACTGAAAAGGTAGGAAGATTATGAAAGAGTCTGACTGTCAAACAGAGCATCTCGTGTTTGTTTCTGGAGGTAACAGGGAGCCACTGGAGTTTCCTGAGTAGGAGGACTTGGAGAGAGGGACACATGATCAAATTTGAACTTCAGGAAGAACGGCTGCAGTGGCTAAATTGAGGATGAACAGGCGGCAAGAGTGACTTGCGACTGGCAGACCACTTCCTGGACTGTATCCTGTTGGGTCATTAGTGATGAGGGCAGTCTCAGAGGAGGAAGGGAGCAGGGTGGAGAGGTACTGCAAAGGGAAAATCGACAGGCCTGGGCCACAGCAGGGGAGACAGGGGAGGATTTAGGGGCAAATATGATTCCAATTTGGATCCACTAAATTTAAGGCGTATATCGATCATTCATTTTGAGATGCATGAAAGGCATTTGGATATGCAAGATTGGAGGTCAGACAAGAAATAAGGGCAGGAGAAGGAGATTTGAGAATCGTCAGCACAGAGATAGTGATTAAGTCCATGGGAAGTGATGAGATTACCAAATGAAGCATTTAGAGGAAGAAGGGAAGAGGGCCCAGGACAGGATTAGCACCTGGAACAGGATGCGAAGGAGGCAGAGGAGTGATTAGAAAGATAGGAGAAGAGCCAGGAAAGAGGGCTACCCCGAAAATGCAGAGAAGAAAGTGGTCAGAGAGGTCAAAGAGACCTTGAGAAAGGAGGATAAGGAACTGGAGGAAAGGTACTGGATCATTAGTAACTGGAAAAGGAATGACACAGGTGGAAGCCAAATTGTAAGGGTGAAGGAGAGAGGGAGAGGAGAGAGAATAGAGTCCCTTCTGCACTGTCTATTCCAGCAGAGAAAGTGTGAATGGTGGTTCTGGTTCAACTAAGAGACTGAAAAGCAATCTGAGATCATTTAGGACCCCTCCCTCCCCCCCACCCCTGCAAAGGCTTCTCATCAGCTGTCCCCACAGCTACCTCAGGCAGCGCAAACCCTCTCTAACTTGGCTGGGCAAAAACTATCCATCAGATCAGTAGGAATATTTTTACCACTTACAAAAAAGAAAAACATTCCCTAATGTTTCACTGATGGTCTGGTGACAAAAATATCCAGAATTTAAACCTTTGTAATTTTGAACAAATCACTCTTCTCAAGCTTCCAGTTTCTTTATGCATAAAGTAAAGAGGTTCCACTAGCCTCTCCAGCTACTTCTAATTCTAAAAGTCATCTCAACAGAGCTGGAACCATAGCCCATCATCCAAATGTCACAAGAAACCATTAGGGCTGATTTCAAACAGTTTCTAAAAGAAGCACTTCTCAGTTGCCTTAATTCAATTCTATTTTAGGGCACAAGGTGTAGACTACACTTTTTGGACCTATTTAGACTACACAGAGCTTGGGTAACTGGAAATGATGTATGTAATGAACAGAGCAATGGAATTGAAAATATGAGTCCACTCCTGCATCAATCACTTACAAACCGTGTGATCATCATAGGCAAGCAGCCCTCTTCTCCCCCTCTCTCACACACCCCTTTTTATACTAGAAGCCCCTAGCACGTAGTTCTTACCTTTAAAGAGCTCATCATCTAGATGGACACAATTGAAATAACTGGTGCTAACAATAAGAAAGAAGAAGTCAAAGGATCTCCTGTGTGGTAGAGATTTTAATGCTGTAGAAGTCAATGACATCCTGCAAGAAGTTGGGGAGATCCCACGAATCCCGTCCTGAGCAGAGAATTTTTGGAAAGGCAGAGGAGAGGAATAGGGTTAGACTTAGAGTCGGGTGCTTCTAGGAACAATGGGAATCCAGACACAGTCCTTCCCAGGCTGGAAGAATTTCAAGCTGGATGGGTTCTACTCATAGAATCGTTGAGTCAAACTAAGGAGAAACCTGTCAAGCCATCCAGACCATCCACAGTGGGCCAAGAATCCCCTCCGTGCCATGCTCAGCAAGTGGTCTCCAGTCAGAGGGAGAGTCTACCATCTCTGGGGCTGCCTGTTCTATTCGGGGATTGCTCTGAACTGTTGAGTTTTTCTATACATGGAGCCTAAATCTACCTCTCTGCCATCCCCACCCAATGTTTCTGGCTCTGTCCATGTAGAACAAGCCTGGTATTTCTTCCACATGTCGGTCTTTCAAATACATGGATATCTATCCTAAACCCACAGTTACTGTTCTAAGCCTTCTCTTCTCTAGGTAAAATGACCCAAGTCTTCAATGGTACCTTGCATGGTATGGTCCAATGGCTCTCACCATTCCAGATGCCCTTGGACAGGAACTATCCAATTTGTCAAACTTTACTATTTATAGACGGGGAAACTTGATGCTCAGATCGTGAATAGCTCAAACTGACTCGGCTAGTTAATGGGAGACCTCTGACCCTAACCTCCTGATTTCTCCTCTTTCCCCTACCCTGGCTGTCTCAGAGCTGGTCCATTGTTGGTGAAAAAGCTGGCGTGTCAGAAGCAGGGCCCGATTTTGGCCCCACATGTGGAGTTCTAGTGAAGCCCAACAGTTTAAAGCATACTGATAGCTCTTTGGATAAAACCCAGCAGTTTATAGGAAAATTCTTTCAGCTCCATTATGGCATGCTGGAGGTCCACATGTTGTAGTAATATTAAATAGATCCTTTTAATCTGGGGGCCCCACTTGAGACTAGTCTAGGAAATCAGGCAGCCAAAACCCTGCCAGTTAACCTCTGAGAGAGGGGCTTGTAAGGCTTTCAGCAGGGTCAGCATTTTATTCCTTGATTAACACAATTCTAACAATCCTGTTTGGTTTTATTTTTAAGTGGTCTAGGAAGTGGCTTTCATAATTTTCTTTGAAATAATGCTGGATCTGAGCCACATGACTTAAATCCATGGGGATAGTAAGGAGTTGTTCTGCTGTACTGTAATAACTGCTTCATAGTTTGATTTGCCAGGCACTATTTTGAAATAATGTCCATTCAGGGCATCATAGATAATGTCAAACCAAATTAATTCATGGTAGTGCTGTGGGTGGGGCACGAGACACGGTTGGGGTGGCCGGTGCTAGGTTTAAATTCTGCCTCTGATACTTAGTCCAGAACACTTGGTTATTCTCAAAATGCCTCAGACAACTGGCCAGGTGGAACTTCATCCATTGAAAGCGCCCCTCCCAGACAAAATCTTTCAGGAATTCCTTGTTAAAAAGCAAAATACAAAATGCTAGTCTGGGCATGCTGATGCTGAGAAAATAGAGCTCACGGTGTTTCCCCCCTCCTCCCTTCCAGATTCTACTGACAAACGCTTTTCAACTGTTATGCTTTCCTAATCTCAATGATCACAGGTATTTATTGCAATCATACTCCTTTAAAAGAGATTTATAGAATGCATGATAGCTTCATGGACTGTTATCAGAACCTTAAAGAGATCAGAAATGGCACCAGATGTCCAGACAGACTTTTTGCAGGCTTTCTCAGAGCCAGCTGTTAAGAACATAAAGCTAGTGAGTTCTCTTCTCTGACAGCTTCTTCTTCTTCTTTTTTTTTTTTTTTAAATGTAGGGGAAGGGGAGGCAGAGATACATGAACAAGAGTGAGCCAGCTCCATTTTTAATCAACCTTTTTCTTATGACTTAATTGAGTAGAAATGTTGGAATTAGAACATGAAAACACCGATTTGATTTTGCTGGATATGAAAAGCAAATCCTGAACAGATAATTCCTATTACTTGCTTCTGACTCCCAAGAGTAATTTTAGATTTTACAACAACCTTATGAGACTGTCAGGTTAATATTTTTATTTCCATTTTGCAGATGAGGAAATGGAAGTTCTGGTGATATAA
Organism: Antechinus flavipes; assembly: GCF_016432865.1. Classification (NCBI taxonomy): domain Eukaryota; kingdom Metazoa; phylum Chordata; class Mammalia; order Dasyuromorphia; family Dasyuridae; genus Antechinus; species Antechinus flavipes. The sequence continues at coordinate 28,875,685 of NC_067402.1, forward strand.
GTTGCCCATGTTTATGCCACTAGTAGATATCATACCCAGGATTCTAACACGGATCTCCCGCCTCCACGTTTAGCATGCTTGCAACCATACTACATTTCTAAATCGTATTTTCTGACCTTGACGTGCTTTAAAGTGTACATTCTGCAACTAGCAGAGAATAACTGCCCACCCAGACAAAGGTTTAAGCCCATAAGATGACAGAGGAAGATTCGGGAGTATCCTTCTAGGTAACTTGTGACACCTTAGGATTCAAAACTAGAAAAGGACCTTGAAGATTAGTCTTTCCTCATTTTTCAACTGTGAACAATGTACCCTCAATTCAAGGCCATGTTGGACCCCAGGAGGCAGAGGCAGGGAGTGAAGCCAGTCCCTGGGAGTCTCTGACTCCCGGTCCAGGATTCTTCCCTCTGCCTTCGGATGCCATCTCATCCAACTTCTTCACCTGAAGAACAGGCCATGAGGCCCAGATATAAGGAAATACTGACTAGCTGCACTGACAAGAATTTGGGAAGTGCTAACAGACCCAACTGCTGACACTCTCCTTTTGCTTTTGAAACTTTCCCAGTCTGCCATATTTGTTTTTGCTTTTATATAAGAATGAACCACTTCAATGGGCAAATGTATAATATAAATTGTCTTTGATAACTATCTAAAGAAAAGTAATAATTAATGTTGAGACTTGAGTAGAAAAGTGAACCAAAAAATTGTCTGAATGCATAAAAAATTCCTCAGGAATTCTATTAGCAGCATTTTCCTTTTAAAAAAATTTTCATCTGGCACTAAAGATAGAGTGACATGACTGAAGTCTCACTGCTGCTTCTGAGTGAAAATGAAATAAACTGATATTGCAGTTCCTTCACAATCAGTCCTCTGCTTCTCTAACTTTGTGAATGATGGAAATGAACTTCTCCAAGGTCTGGCGAAGGAGCTTGAGAAGGTTTCCTATGGGGAGTACTCTTCTTAAGTGAGATTATTAGAAGATGTGAAGGAAATGATAGGTGTGAAGAAATGAACATTTCAGACATCAGCAATGGACCAGAGAGGGGAGAAGGGAGATAAGGGACAAACAATCCTTTAGATGCCAGAACAAGGACATGTTCAGGTGTACTGGAAATGGCAGGTCATCAATCAGCCAAAGTGAGAACCAGAAAGAGGTTTTGGGAAATTAACCTAGAGAATGTGCACTTCCCCAAAGCAGAGTTTTCCTTTTTTGGTTTCCCAAGCCCAGCTGGCCCAGCCTTGTAGGCAGCAGGTTCTTATGGCATATCTGTGATGGAGGGACTCCTTTGCTTTCTGCTGGTCAAGGATCATGATATTTCCAGATCTGCCCCTTTCCCTCCTCATTCAAGCCAGCTGCACTCATTCATCTGCCTTCACTGAAGCTCCTGCCTCAGCAGCAAGAACATAAAAAAGCTTTTTGTCTGGGGGAAAAAGCCAGGCTGGGTTCTTGCTGATTTGGTTATTGTAGGTGTCCTAGCTGCCCCCCTAAACTTCTGAGAACGTGCCATGTATCCCTGTCTTTAATTTCTTTGTTCCCTGACCCCATGCTTCACATGAACTCTCACGATGAGGTGGGGATCCTGAATCTAGACCACTGACTCATATTTCGGCCTTACACCGACCTTGCCCACCTTCTCTCAGTATTTGTGCCCTGTTACACAGGAGAGACCACTTCAATCCTGGCTATCTGACCAAGTAAAAAGCCCGGGGTGGATGCCTGGTTGGTGAGAGCCAGAACTAATCAATATATATTTAGTAGGAAGCAGGAAGACACCCCAAATAGCTCAGCACAACTTTCTTTTTACAAAAGCGGGTGAAAGAGTAAGCCCAGGGAGTAAGGGCTGACATTTTTGTAAAAGAGATCCTTCTACCCCCTGCTTTTTTTTTGTTTTGGGATAAAGACTTAGTAGTTGTATCGCTGGACCAAAGAATATGAACAGTTTTATGTTTCTTTGGGCACTACTCCAAATCACTAGATCACTTCACAACGTAACCAGTTAGGTAACTCTTTATTCCAGTGGTTGTCAGTCTCTTTGGTTTCAGATTCCCTTTACTTTTTTTTTTTTTTTGGGCAACTGGGGTTAAGTGACTTTTCCAGAGTCACACAGCTAGACAATGTTAAGTGTCTGCAGTCACAGTTGAACTCGGGCCCCCCTGACTCCAGGGCCCATGCTCTATCTACTGCAGGCCATCTAGTAGTCCCTTCCCCTTTACATTCTTAAAAATCATTAGACTTTACTCCCCAAGAGCTTTGTTTTAAGTAGGTTATATTTATTGAGATGTACTATATTTGAAATTAAATCATCTCAGTATTATTATGAAAATAGTCTTGAATTACAGACTCCCTAGAAGGGGCTTCAGAAGCCCCAGTCATCCCTAATCCATACTTTGAGAATTCTCTAAAATCTTATTTTTATTCTTTCTTCATCCAATTCATAAGAAAAACATTAGCAAAAAGCAAATGTAAATTCATTGTTTTAATACTATATGTAAACATGAAGTTTCTATACATCTAATTTCAGACTATATACTTAAATATCTACACACACATACACACACATAAATCTTTGCACCTATTCACATATACGTAGAAATGCATGATCCTGGGCATGTCATTAACTCCACTTGCCTTAGTTTCTTCATCTATAAAAGATGTTGGAGAAGGACTCCAGTATCTTTGCCAAGAAAACCCCCCAAAGGGGCACAAAGGAACAGGCACAACTGAACAATAACAAAGAATTTGGGTTGGACCCTGATTTCCTGAGTCTGATGTCTATTTTTCCAAAGGAGGGTATCTCTACCTCTTTGCCACAAGTGAATGCACCAGATGTCATGAGACCTCAAGGTAGCGGGGAGGGGGGGGAGGAAGACAACTTTCTGTCACCTAGGCCCAGAAGTATCTTAGGTTTTTTTTCTTAATCCCTTATTCTTTTAGCTGTCCACTGAATGGTAAGTTAAATCTTTTTCTCATGGATTTCTACTTAAAGTGTCATACCCCAAGATTGTGCTTTACTGTCATTCTTTCTTCACTCTGCCCATGGTTTCTGTCACAACTCTATGGCCAATTCTCTGTCATCTTCCTTTTGAGCATTATTTGTCAGCACACAGATCGCCCATTCACTACAAAGATATGATTCAGTAAATTATCATACAAAGGAAGTGGGATGGGCATCCCATAGAGCATTGCATTTCATAGAAATTGTCCTGAATTCCAACAGAAAAGCCAGTGTGTTTACCTCAGCTTCCAGTCAAGAAGAAAGGTTCTCTAAATTTTCTCACAAAGTCTAAGAGTATAGACATTTTAAATTTGATTTCGAGCTCAACTTATTCATCACTTCTGGAAGACTATTGTTTGTCTCTCTGTCTCTCTCCTATTTCCACATGGGGCTCTCTCTCTAAATCCTGACTTACATTTGATTTTTTCTCCACACCTCTTCTACATTGTTCTATCCCACGAGGGAGGTGTTTAGGTTGAACTCATCTTTCCTAGGTAAGAAAAACAAAGTTGTAGCAAGGATTGTGATGGTCTTTTGTCTTTTTTAGGGTCTCTGTCACAGGACTCCAGAAACAAAGCTAATTTCTCAGTCAGCCACCTCTGGTGTTTCTATAATGTCTAATTCTCCCTCTTGGACCTACCTAATAGGATGTCAGGGTTGGCAATCTATTATGCCTAGATATTCAAAATTTCTACCTTTAAATGATTATTCTTATAGATAGCATGCCAAATTAGCTATATTAATAATATTTCCATTTTACACCATTGATATTATGCAGTGGAAAAAATTAGGTACAGAATCTCTCTGTCAAACCACATTAAGTAAAAAAAAAAACTATTAGATCTTCAGATGACAAAAGCATTAGAAACCCCTTCTATGGGAAGAGCAATAGGTGGGCTTCGTAGCAGTGAAAACAAATAGTATATAAACTGACTAATAGATGGCTCCATAGAACCAGAGACGTCTGGACAGAGATAGAAACAATAAAGGTGGGAGCTGATCACTTGTGGTATTTTGGTGAATCTTTAGTCTTTTTTTGATGAGCCAAGATACATTCAAATTTGAACATTCTACTTGAATATTTCCGTGTGCAGTCTCTCTTTTTAGAATGTAAGCTTCCACAGGGCAAGAACAGTTGCGTTTCTGTCTCTGGATCTATGGTCCCTTGTCTAGGACACAGCAGCCATCAAATGGGAAAGCAATTATGAGTCCAGAACTTGTTTCCATTGGTAATAATGACACATAGTGGCAAGGTTACTGTTTAAGGAGAGATCAGTCAGCAGCTTGGGTTGGAAAGCTCTGGTGAAAAATTTCAGGACAATATGCAAGAAGCACCTTTTAGCACAGTAACTTAGGAGGGTGAAGAGTTGGGAAAGAGATGGGGTTTTTACAACACTAGCATTCATTTTGCTGTGTTATTATTGCTTCTGTCAGCTGCCTTTAATAAACATCTCCTACTTCTGCATTAAAATCAAGGATACCATTAGGAAAAAAAGACAAGTAAGTTAGTAGGACCTCCTATGCTCACAGTGAGAGATTTACATTGTCCTTTACTCACAGAAGATGAATCATAATTTGATACACAAACAACTCTTTTCAACATCCCCAACAAATGATCCTTTAGCCTTTGCTTAATTATCTCCAGTAATGGGGAATTCATTAGCTCCGAAAACACCCCATCTTTAGACTCTTAGGATCCCCTTTATCTCATGGGGACCAAAAAGTACAAGAATAAGCCTTCCATTTAAGAACTCTTCCCATCCGATTATAACATGCCTTTATTTCCCTAATGTTAAAAAGACATGCTTTTGCCCATTCTATGGCACCCAGTTATCATCTCATTTAATTTTTCTTTTCTCCTTTATAACCTGGCTTCCTGAAAACATTTTGTATGCTTGGTACCTCTATTTCTTTGCCACCCACTCTTATCCTTTCACCCCTATCACTGCACTTGAAGAGCCCTCTCAAGAATTAAGGAACCAATTCCCAATTGGAAAGCTTTTTGTGGTCTTTATTCTCTTTGATCTCTCAACAGTATCAGATATTGACTTCAGCTGCTTTTTTTCACTCTTCTTTGTTGGTTCCTCTTCTCTTTCCATACTCACTTCCCAGTTTCATTCCTTGTCCTTTCCTCCCATTCTTCTCTGTTCCACTATTCCCTCTACACAAATGATTCTCAAAATTCTCTCTCCCAAGTTGACTTCTCTCCTTTGCTTCAGATCTTCAACTCTGATCACAGATAGGTTATTTCCATCTGGAGGTCCTAAAGGTGCATCAAACTCAACTTGTATAAATATCCAAACTTGTTCCATTGACTGAATTCATTATCTTGATCAGCAAGTTTCATGTGTTCAAAGCTTCAATTAACTCATGAGGGTCCCTGTTGAGTATGTTGTAGAAGGGCCACGTGATCATCTACGGATTGGAATTGAAGTCTCTGCAGCTATTTTCAAATCTATGATGCTGTGAGATTCTGTACCTTTCACTTTCATGAGAAAACCTGCCTTTGCTTTTCTTCTTTAATGACACTGCCCATCCCTAGAACAATCTTTCCTTGCTACCTGCCAGGACTATTGCAATAACCTGATGGTTGGGTTTTTTTTTTTTTTTTTCCCATCTCTACCTCTCCTCCCATCTGGATTTAGTTCTACAATACCACCTTTCTGCTCAAAATCTGTCAATAGCTCCTTGTTGCTCAGTGAATAAGACCCAAACTTCTCAGCTAAGTATTCAAGTCCCACCACAATCCAGTATTGTCCTATTTCCCCAGCTTTATCTCATGTTAGTCTTATTGCATCACTCCCCAGTTCAGCCAAAACTGGAAATCATTTAACAAAATAAGTAAAAATACAGTAAGACAGAGAAAATATTAGTATGTGGTTTTCTAAGTCAATATGTGGCCAGCAAGGATCATCATTAAGTACAAGGAGTAGTGCTCCCTATTTTTATACGAATTTGACACCAGAGATCTAGGTGCTTGTGCCTAATGACTTCTTGTCTTCTGTATATATCCTCTATTTTCCTGCTGCAGTGGCTTTATTTATTTTCTATGCTTTTTTCTCCCTCTTTTGAGTGGTTACTCATTCTTGAATGTCTATTTGAAATGTCAGCTCTTTCAGCAATCTTTCATGTCAGGAAAAACCTTCTAACAAAGTAATAACTTTCCAAAAGTAGAATGGGATGTTTTGGGGGAAAAGTATATTTCCTTCTACTGGAGCCCTTCAAGCAATAGCTGGAAAACTGTCTGTCTGTCATGTACATAACATTAGGGATTCCTTTTTTGCACATGGGCTGGACTAGGAAGTTGCCTGGGTCCCTGCCAACTCTAAAACTGAAAGAGTCAGTGATTTCCAAACCTTCCTCCCTTGGATTTGGTGTAGGAGGATTCATGTATTTCTCTCATGCACTCGGGTGATACTGTCTGTCCTACCTGTTTGCCTGTGTACATGTGAGCTACACATTATAGGTGGCAAACATTCTGAGATAAGGTGGGACAGTTTGCCCCAACATCTCACCGTGTGCTGCTCTCAACTGGTGCTTAATAAATGCCAGCTGAATTGCACTCAATATGCAAAGCCACTCAAATCATCTCTTCTTATTCCAGCCACTAGTTCCACTAGAACCTTGAGTTCCACCCCTGGCACTAGCCTTGGTACAAGCACCTCCACTCCCTCCCCACTTACCAGAGCCAAATCATACATCTGCATATGTACTCCCCCTTCCCTTTATGTGTTCTCTCATTAGACTGTAAGCTCCCTGGGGGCAGAGGCTTGCTTCTATTTTATATTTGCATCCTCAGCATTTGGCATAGTGCCTGGCCCAAAGTAAGTGCTTAATAAATGCTCATTTTTAATCTATTTATCTATCTACTTCTCTCCTTCCCTCCTTTTACAGGCTCCTGGTCCCTTCAAATAGACTTAATTGTATGGCTGCTGTCAAGGAAACTTTAGTGGAAGGCTTTTGTGCTAGACTGACACGGTGATACCTGCTACACTCTCAGGAGACATATATTTATGACTTCAGTGTTGGGAACACTGGCTTCATAATACTTAGCAAAGAACAACGTTTTATCAAGGGGAGCAAAGAGAGCCTTTTGAATTAGTACTTTGTGAGATGCTGAGGGAGAACCAAATTCAGAAGAGATATTTCCCTGCCTCATCATGCTTATTGTCTGTTAGACAGATGTACACAAATAAAACAAATACAAAGAATTATGTAATCAGTACCAGCAGAAAGCACACATACAACATTATGTGAAGTGTAGGAGAAAACAGACCAGGACCAACTGCAACTATGGAGTCTCAGCAGCAACAGCTCCCATGTGATGATATTCTCTGTTCTTTCTACAAAGTACTTTGGTCCAAAAAATCCTTTAACTCATTGTTTTTGTTGATCCTCTGTCCTGAGATGTAAGAATTCCATAATATGGAATTGATGCTTGCCATTAAGCATGGAATCAATGTGTTGCATGAGGGGAAAAGTGGCAAAACATACTGACCAACATTGGCCATTAGGGGAGCCTTACTAGTTCACATTATTTCAACTTGATCATTTGCTTGGGAACAAAAAAGAAGATTTGCAGGTTTCCTGCCCACCCATACCTACCTGCAACAAAACAAGAGCATGGCCACATGCTGTCCACGACTCAGAGCTGCCTATACTTGCTGCCATATAAGATTAGAGAAATTAACAGATACTTTGTGCCAGTCCAGAAAAGTCTGCTACAACTAAGAACTTACCATCAAATGCTCTCCTAACACTTGCACGGATTCCCATCAAAATTTCAGTCACTTCCCACAGAGGAAGAGGAGCCTTGGGAAGGTTCTGCTGCACAGCCTGGCAGGCGCTAAGCCCTCTCTCAGGCCATCAGCATTCACTTCTTACCAGCGCCTCCCTGGTAACGATTCCTGGACATGCCGTGTTTGGGGGGGCCAGGATAATGTGACAACCATTTTCTGGAAACACAATTTACCCATAAAAGGCATCCTGTGTGGACAGATGACTCACATTATCAAGCTTGTGAAGGGCTTGAATTCATCAGCCATTTCTTGGCTGTCCGGATCCTTTCACGCACAGTTTAAGATGCAGGCCAATTTGAAATCCTGTGCAGTTAACCATGTATTTTGAGATTATGGATGGCAGAGTAGAGAGAATTCTGGGCTTGGAGTCAAGAATTGTGGCTTCAAATGATGCTACTGACCCCCCACCAGAGGGGTGATCCCAGGCAAACCATCTAACTAAACCCTCCACGGCTGACTTCTGCCGCAGAATGAGGATTACACTACTTTTAGTTGTTTTTAGCAAAGTTATTATGAAAGCATACATTTCTATGTGAGATTTAAAAAAATTCTTTTAACACAAAGAGTTTAAGAAGAATTTTTATCATCACAAGTCTAAGTAAAGGAGACAAAGTCATTTGACTCTGGAATGGCAAATGGCTGAGAACACTGGGATTTAATCACAAGCAGACAGTCAAGTTCAGTGTCATGATCACTAAGCCAAAGCTTCAGCACTGACAGACATGGAGTCCTGCTCAAGGCGCACCTTAGAAAAGAAGTACCACCAAAGGTTAGTCGATAGCACACATTTTTCAAGATACAGAGGGTGAAAGCCATGGAACCCCTTGACTCCCATGATAACAACATGGGATTCCTGGTTGATTTCCAGGAATTTTTCTTTGGCAGGTAACATTCTTAGTTTAAAGGCAACAACTTGAGTTCCGTTTCTGTCTGGTTTCTATCTGGTACTTTGGGACGGAGCACTGCTCCTTGACTGTCTCACCACAGAATCTAGAGAGGGTGTAGACCTCAGTTAGACTTGAAAGGAATCTCTACTTAGCATGTGTAACAAGTGGTCATCCAGTCTCTGCTTGATGACCTCCAATGGAAGGAAAATCACCAACATTTGTCATCCCATTCTACTCTGGAGAATTTTCACCACTAGGGAAAAGATGCAGAGGCTTATTTATATTGTCATTTATTAATACAGACTTAAGTCATTAAGTGATGGCTCTTCTGTCTGTAGTCTTGAGTCAGGCACCGTGGAACACCATGGAACAAATGCCAGGCAATGGAGTGGCTGGCAAGAGCTGCCTTTTTTGAAATAAGATCACAGCAGAAACGGAGTAGCTTGAAGCCCTTACTTTTTTCCAGAGGAGTTGTACCATAGATGGAACAGAGGTGAAAACAGACAAAAACACAGAACAGTCTAAAAAGTTGTCAGTGAAAATTCTGAACTGCCATTTTTACATTTGGATATCTGATAAATACAAATGAAACAGAAGTTCCTTAAGTCTTTCCAAGGGATTATCATCTGTAGCTTTCACAGTTGAGTTGGCAGCAAAGCTAGGAAAAAAGGCCTCTGTGAAGCATTGAGAAATTTACTGATCAAAGAAATTCTGTGAAAAAGGTCCTTACCTGAGGAGGATGCTCTATGATCATTCCCAATAAGTAACATTCCCTCCTATCTCGTTTCACTGAGTTTCAGTTACTAAGGATACCCAACATAAATAAGGATATTTCAATATGAAGCCTTTCCTGATTTTACCTTCTATGAGTGGCTTCCCCCCAAAAACTATCTTGCATTTGACTACTTTATATGTTTGTATCTGATCACTTTATATGCTGAATATGTTTATGTATACACTTCATTTCTCTCATTTGAATGTAAACTAAGCAGGGATTATTTCCATTTTTGAACTTTCATTTTTAGCACCTAGCATAGGACTCAGAATATAGTATGTGCTTAATAAATACTTGTTGATTGACTAATAAGAGGGATGCCTGCTTAGGCAGCGGTAATAGCATCAATGATTAGCTACTAATCAACCTGGGTAAAGTCGAGATTTATTAAGTTTTTGTTCCCAGCAAATCCAGCAGTTTTCACTAACTGTAATCCTGGGTGCTATTTAATTAAGTGCTTTATCAACAATGCAGTTGTAGTGGCTACAAAGTTCCACCCGGCTGACACAATTGATTTAATATATTGGGCTAAATATTTTTCAATTCAATGATTAATATATCTTAAATACTTTTTTAAGGGCAAGGTACTACTTAGTGCAGGGAGTTCAAAAACAGGCAAAATACTTCCCTCAGGAAGCTTACATTATGGGCGGCTATTAAGGAGAAAAACCATCTGCACAAAGAAATATAAAGATATCTACAAAGTAGGAGAAATAAATGAGTAAACAAAACGATATACAAAATAATTGAAAGGGGAAAATGCTAATAATTTAAGAGACTAGGAAAGGTCTTATGCTGGAAGATGATGCTCAAGTTGTTTGAAATGAAATTAGTGGTAGAATACTTAGAAGGGAAGTTGGAAGTTACAAGTTTTACTTGTTACTTTACTCAGTAAAGCTGAGCTGATGGCTTGGCAAGGGGTTTAAGAAACAATACTATGGAACATACCAGAAGCTGCCTGCCACTGGCTCTCAGAGAATGATACAGTCCCCAGGTGTGACTGTTGTGGGAATGGGAGGATCACCCCCAGGCTAGCTAATACACAAACACTGCTAGGGAAGTTCCTGAGCTTTCTTTTGAGTAGATTATAAGGTTCAAACTCGTCCCTCAAGTCCAGGGCTCTACAAAGAGAGTATCAGTTTAACAATCTTCTGGGGGTAAAATTAATTTTGTGTGGAACATATGTATACAGCACACACATGCATGTGTATATTTACATGGCAGAAACACTGGAGTGATTTGCCATTTCTTTTTACAGATGAGGAAATAGGAGCAAACAGGGTGGAGTGACTTGCTCGGGGTCACACAGCTGGCTGGTGGCTGAGGCCGGGCTGACTCTTTTGGACTCCAGGCCCAGCAGTGCAGCCACTCTGACGCCACACAGACTCCACATATCTGCGTAGCTCTATATCGTGGGTCCTGCGATTTCTGTCGGCAAAGACACTTCCCCTACACGTCATCTACGGCTTTGATATTAGGACCTGTTCCTGGAACCACATGTAGTGCTAAGATTTCTCTGCCAAAGGGGCTTTGTCTTTAACTACTGTAAATGCCAGCTCTGTCATTATTTAAATTGGCTGGAGGGTATCATAATGAAATCTACATTGGCAATCTCATAACATGCCAGCTCAGAAACACTCTGTATTCTGGAGTTAAAAACCAGTACGACTCTGCACCTGCAATGAGTAGGACTCCCACCAGGCTGGGAATTCTGACTGTGAAATGTCTCTGAAACTTGACTGACAACGCTAATTTGCTTTCAGAGTCTCACAAATTCGGTAAATCCGTGCGTCATAAGTGAAGCGGGGGTCCTGAGCAATCTTCCAATAGCATGTTTTTAGTCACTAACAATTCTTGGTATATGCCACACTTCTCTCAGGGTCTTCCATTTGGTTTGTCCAAGACAGAAAAATATCTCTTGCTAAGATTCTCAATTATCTGACTAATTCCTTGATACGCCCCCAAAGCAACTAAATCCAAGACCAATCATGGTTTCAATATATTAATTTACTAGGATACTTGAGAGTTATAATCTTTTGGGTTGTCAAACTTTAATGGAATCCCATTCACTTAAACTGAATCTTTATAGGTCTCGGTTTCCTTCTCTGTAAAATGAGGGAGATTCAACAGATAACTTAAGGTCTTTCCAGCTCTATGATCCCATGAATTCCAAAACTAGAGCTGAAAAGAACATCGAAGGCCACATAAGGACGGGTTACAAGCTCCAAGAGGTTGCACTCACATAGTAAGAACTAACAAGCTTAGCTTTCTGACTCCTTGTGCCAAGCTTTCTCCGCCAGAACATAATGATTTATGGAAAATATATTTAGGAGGTGTTACTGTGGCTGCAGTTGGTATTTTATAATTTACAGGTATACCTGTCCCTATTCCTTGAAAAAGGATGTGCTCCTTCCATGGCTCTGTTTTAGTAAGAAATATTTTGAACTCATACATTTATTTGGGGAAATGGAAAGTGATGTGGCAAGAGACTGGAAACTGAGTGGATGGCCATCATTTGGAGAATGGCTAAGTTATGGTATATGAATGTTACGGAATATCATTGTTCTATAAGAAATGAGCAGAACCGGGAGGTCATTATATATAACAACAGCAAGATCATGCTATGATCAATTCTAATGGACATGGCTATTGTCAACAATGAGGTGAATTGAGGCCAGTCCCAATGGTTTTGTGATGAAGAGAGTCATGTGCACCCAGAAGGAGGACCTTGGGAACTGAAGGTGGATCAACATATAATATTTTCACTCCTTTTTGTTGTTGCTTGTTTGCATTTTGTGTTTTCTTTCTTATTTTTTTCTTTTTTGATTTGATTTTTCTTGTGCAGCATGATCACAGTGTTAATATGTATAATAGAATTGCACATGCTTAACTTATATTGGATTACTTGCCAGTTAGGGGAGGGTTTGGGAAAAGGAAGGAAAAAAAGATGGAAGGTTTGCAAGGGTGAATGTTGAAAACTATCTATGCATATGTTTTGAAAATAAAGAGCTTTAATAAACAAAAAAGAAAATGGAAAGTGAAGCAGTGTAGCTTATAATTACAATCTAAAACAATAATCACAACCATCTTTTTAATTCTCTTATTTCCTCTGATATTTTAAAGACAGTTGTTATATCTTCTGGAGAAGAAAAGAACATGGCACCTTGGAGACAAAAATCATTTCCTTCATTTATCACATAATCCAGTAACTGTTGAAATTTTACTTGTCCAAAACTAGTTTATATATTTTCTATTATTTGGTTAAAAAGTACATAAATGTTGACAACCTTAATTCTGAAAAACGGCCTTCAAACTGGTAGAAAACACAAATATTTCTCATTTCATTACATTGTTTCTCAGAGATTTAAAAACTGGAATCATAGAAGATATCACAAAAGGTATATATCCCTTGTCTATGAGTAACCTTGAACTTAACTGAAATGTTTAACAAAAAAAATTAAATTAAATTAAGAAAATACTGTAAGGAAGTAGTGATGCAGAGTAATATCTGTGATGTTAGACTTCTTACTTCTAAGTGAACGTATTATCTATATTCCTTCCCCATAACAATGTTTCACAGACTAGAGTCCTCACAGCTGGTTCAATCCTATGCTTTTTCAAAACTTCCCATTTTAACCGACTAATTGAACCATTAAGAAATATAAGACAGCATAGTTTGGATTTAATGAGTGAATCATTTCTATCTAGTTTAGGAAATCAATTTAAGGCTCTCCAAACTTACTTTCCAAAACACTCCTGACTTGGGCTAATTTTAAAATCCTGATTCCCCAAACACAGGTCACCTAGGAAATGGCTCAATGACTCCCTGGATGAGAGGAAAAGGTAAGGTGGGACTTAGCACGTGCCACAGAGGATTAAAAGTTGAGCTACATGAGAAAGAATGGCATTACAGTAAACGAATTCTCAAACTCAATTTTTATTTATTTTGGATTTCAGCCCTGCCTGTTTTAAAAAAGGATTTGAGGTGCCAATGAAGGCTTATTTTTTTTTTTCTTTAACAGGAATTAAAAATAGCTCAGAAACAAAAGAAGCTGGATTTCACTTGATCATGTAGGTTTCATTCCCCCCGGTTACTGTGAAGGTCTGCTGAAAAGGGTGATGAGGATAAAGCACAAACTCCTAAACAATGGTTTCCACAGTTGCATTATTATTAATGTTGACATATTTTGAAAAGTCTGCTGTCGTGCCTGTAAAAATGTCATGCCAAAAAAAAAAAAAAAGTGCCTTCAGTGGAAGAGAGGAGAAAGTTTAGTTGGAGCTACCTTGAATATATTCCTGTGAAACAGGAGAAGCCCTGGGCCCAGGAGGAAAAAAATTAACTCACCCCTGAGCCCCGTCTCACTGTTAGACTGCTTCCATTCTCTTAAAGTCAGGTTAAAATGAAATAGCTTCTGGCAACACTGATATTGTATTGCAGGAGTATAATTTATATAAACAGTGCTAGAACACTAAAACTACAATGGGCTCCCAGGAGAACAGCAGAGGAGCAGGTAAATGATCGGAATAAATGTTTTCTCCAGTTAAGACTCCTCTAGAGCTATGAGCTGGATAAGCTCAAAAAACCCCAACTATCTGAGACACTCTAGGATCCACAGAGCACAAAGAATCCCTTATTGTCATCATCTAGCACGGCTAACACTAAGGCCCGACTCGCAATTCCTACAACTGTAATTCATAAGAGAATGAGAGGCATAATTAATTTGTACAGAACACTCTTTTCTCAGGGTTGAGAAAAGATTCAAGTCTTTCGAATCTCAGGTTTGGCTACTAGATAATCCAATGCTCTCTTTTAGGACTCTGGATATTATTGTGATCAAACACACCTTAATTCCCATGTGCTGGGAAAGACCGAAGTACACTCAGGAGCATTTAAAAATTTAAAAGATACTGCCAACAATGGTAGATGCCTGTAGATGATGGGCACTGGTGACCAAGCCCCTCCCAACCACTTACAAACTAGCAGGTTCTCAGACAGCCCCCCCTGGAAAAGCAGCCCTTCATGGAGGACGGTATCCAATATAGCTCTTGAGGCCAGAGCATTTTTTCTTCTAATTCATGACACTTAATTAATATGAGAAATAATAGTTTTCACCTTAATTTTTAAAAAAAAGTTTCAAAAATTGAAGCCTGTTAAGGTCTAAGTATTCTTTCCTCTCATATGACTAGGGATACCTGCAGAGAATGAATTTGTGGCTATCACACTGACCCAATTACTGAGAACGGATACTTTTTTCCTTATTAATGTTTAAGTACTGTACTATTAAGTTCATTGTACACTACAGAGAGACTTCATGGTCTAAAGCCCTAGCTTATTACAAATTAATCAATCATCTCAATATACTATTGAGTTATAAAAGTATTACAAAGCCCCCATTTTCATAATCATTCTTTCTTAATCAATAAAGGCAATTATTATTCAACTTACATGATCATACAAATAATACCCTTTGTATGGATTGCCAACTCTGCCATGGCACAAGCAGTCCACGACAAGCTAACAATTGCATCCATCCATCCAACAAACATTTATTAAGCATCTTTTTTATGAGAGCCAAATGCTGTCCTAGGGATATGAAGGGGAAAAAACATTCCCTGCCTTCAAGTACCTGACATTCTGGTGGAGAATAAATCAGATATATATCTGTATGTGTGTGTGTGTGTGTGTGTGTGTGTGTGTGTGTGTGAGAGAGAGAGAGAGAGAGAGAGAGAGAGAGAGAGAGAGCGCACACTAAAATAGATACAAGTTAAATACAGTAAAGTCAAACTATCGGAGTTGGAATTCTGGCTATAAGAGTTACTCCCTGGGTGATCCTGTGAACGTCACTTAACCTCTCTGTGCCTCAGTTTTCTCATCTGTAAAATGAGGAAGTTTGAAACTAAATAGTTTCTAAGATTGAGTCCAACTCTTTAGCTAGGATCCAGGAAGTCTAGACTTGAAATGGGGTATCAGCAATGGCAGAGAACAGGAAAGGGCTCCCCCCTTCCTTGGAGATGGCATCCCAGCTGGGTTTCATTCCAGATCAAGGGGGACAGTCTTTGGGCAAAGATACAGGTCAGGAGTGCGATGCTTGGGAATATGTTTGAAATCAGAGAGGCTTGAGTCCAAAGCATGACCCTGATCTTCAGGATTTCACCATGTTGGCAAAGTCCCTGTCCAATACTCTAGCTGAACCTAAAATGAGGCACCTGGGCAAGCTATTTCCTAGGCCAGTTTGCCTTGAAAAGGATGATTCTACTT